>NW_026285487.1:0-45000 GCF_023373465.1 Oncorhynchus keta | reverse complement strand
GGTTGGGACTAAAGACAGTACACACTGGGGTGGGACTAAAGACAGTACACACTGGGTTGGGACTAAAGACAGTACACACTGGGGTAGAACTAAAGACAGTACACACTGGGGTAGGACTAAAGACAGTACACACTGGGGTAGGACTAAAGACAGTACACACTGGGGTAGGACTAAAGACAGTACACACTGGGGTAGGACTAAAGACAGTACACACTGGGGTAGGACTAAAGACAGTACACACTGGGGTAGGACTAAAGACAGTACACACTGGGGTAGGACTAAAGACAGTACACACTGGGGTAGGACTAAAGACAGTACACACTGGGTTGGGACTAAAGACAGTACACACTGGGGTAGGACTAAAGACAGTACACACTGGGTTGGGACTAAAGACAGTACACACTGGGGTAGGACTAAAGACAGTACACACTGGGGTAGGACTAAAGACAGTACACACTGGGGTAGGACTAAAGACAGTACACACTGGGGTAGGACTAAAGACAGTACACACTGGGTTGGGACTAAAGACAGTACACACTGGGGTAGGACTAAAGACAGTACACACTGGGGTAGGACTAAAGACAGTACACACTGGGGTAGGACTAAAGACAGTACACACTGGGTTAGGACTAAAGACAGTACACACTGGGGTAGGACTAAAGACAGTACACACTGGGGTAGGACTAAAGACAGTACACACTGGGGTAGGACTAAAGACAGTACACACTGGGGTAGGACTAAAGACAGTACACACTGGGGTAGGACTAAAGACAGTACACACTGGGGTAGGACTAAAGACAGCACACACTGGGGTAGGACTAAAGACAGTACACACTGGGGTAGGACTAAAGACAGTACACACTGGGTTAGGACTAAAGACAGTACACACTGGGGTGGGACTAAAGACAGTACACACTGGGGTAGGACTAAAGACAGTACACACTGGGGTAGGACTAAAGACAGTACACACTGGGGTAGGACTAAAGACAGTACACACTGGGGTAGGACTAAAGACAGTACACACTGGGGTAGGACTAAAGACAGTACACACTGGGGTAGGACTAAAGACAGTACACACTGGGGTAGGACTAAAGACAGTACACACTGGGGTGGGACTAAAGACAGTACACACTGGGGTAGGACTAAAGACAGTACACACTGGGTTGGGACTAAAGACAGTACACACTGGGGTAGGACTAAAGACAGTACACACTGGGATAGGACTAAAGACAGTACACACTGGGTTAGGACTAAAGACAGTACACACTGGGTTAGGACTAAAGACAGTACACACTGGGGTAGGACTAAAGACAGTACACACTGGGGTAGGACTAAAGACAGTACACACTGGGGTAGGACTAAAGACAGTACACACTGGGGTGGGACTAAAGACAGTACACACTGGGGTGGGACTAAAGACAGTACACACTGGGGTGGGACTAAAGACAGTACACACTGGGGTGGAACTAAAGACAGTACACACTGGGGTAGGACTAAAGACAGTACACACTGGGGTAGGACTAAAGACAGTACACACTGGGGTAGGACTAAAGACAGTACACACTGGGGTAGGACTAAAGACAGTACACACTGGGGTAGGACTAAAGACAGTACACACTGGGGTAGGACTAAAGACAGTACACACTGGGGTGGGACTAAAGACAGTACACACTGGGGTAGGACTAAAGACAGTACACACTGGGGTAGGACTAAAGACAGTACTGGGGTAGGACTAAAGACAGTACACACTGGGTTAGGACTAAAGACAGTACACACTGGGGTAGGACTAAAGACAGTACACACTGGGGTAGGACTAAAGACAGTACACACTGGGGTAGGACTAAAGACAGTACACACTGGGGTAGGACTAAAGACAGTACACACTGGGGTAGGACTAAAGACAGTACACACTGGGGTAGGACTAAAGACAGTACACACTGGGGTGGGACTAAAGACAGTACACACTGGGGTAGGACTAAAGACAGTACACACTGGGGTAGGACTAAAGACTGTACACACTGGGGTAGGACTAAAGACAGTACACACTGGGGTAGGACTAAAGACAGTACACACTGGGGTGGGACTAAAGACAGTACACACTGGGGTGGGACTAAAGACAGTACACACTGGGGTAGGACTAAAGACAGTACACACTGGGGTAGGACTAAAGACAGTACACACTGGGGTAGGACTAAAGACAGTACACGCTGGGGTAGGACTAAAGACAGTACACGCTGGGGTAGGACTAAAGACAGCACACGCTGGGGTAGGACTAAAGACAGCACACGCTGGGGTAGGACTAAAGACAGCACACGCTGGGGTAGGACTAAAGACAGCACACGCTGGGGTAGGACTAAAGACAGTACACACTGGGTTAGGACTAAAGACAGCACACACCAAAAAACATCTGGGTCAGATGGGTTAGATCATTTCTTCTTTAAAGTTGCTGCCCCTATCACCGCCAAGCCTATATCTGACCTTTTTAACCTGTCTCTCCTTTCTGGGGAGGTTCCCATTGCTTGGAAGGCAGCCACAGTTCATCCTTTATTTAAAGGGGGAGATCAAGCTGATCCTAACTGTTAAAGGCCTATTTCTATTTTGCCCTGTTTATCAAAAGTGTTGGGAAAACGTGTCAATAATCAACTGACTGTCTTTCTTGATGTCTATAGTATTCTCTTGGGTTTGCAATCTGGTTTCCACTCAGGTTATGGATGTGTCACTGCAACCTTAAAAGGTCCTCAATGATGTCACCATTGTCCTTGTTTCTAAGCAATATTGTGCTGCTATTGACTTGGCCAAAGCTTTTGATACGGTAGAATATTCCATTATTTTGGGCCGGTTAAGGAGTATTGGTGTCTCTGAAGAGTCTTTGGCCTGGTTTGCTAACTACCTCTCTCAAAGAGTGCAGTGTATAAAGTCAGGAAATCTGCTGTCTCTGCCTGTCACCAAGGGAGTACCCCAAGGCTCGATCCTAGGTCCCACGCTCTTCTCAACTTACATCAACAACATAGCTCAGGCAGTAGGAAGCTCTCTCATCCATTTATATGCTGATGATACAGTCTTATACTCAGCTGGCCCCTCCACGGATTTTGTGTTATAATACTCTACAACAAAGCTTTCTTAGTGTCCAACAAGCTTTCTCTGCCCTTAACCTTGTTCTGAACACCTCCAAAACAAAAGTCATGTGGTTTGGTAAGAAGAATACCCCTCGCCCCACAGGTGTGATTACTACCTCTGAGGGTTTAGAACGTGATGTAGTCACCTCATACAAGTACTTGGGAGTATGGCTAGACGGTACACTGTCCTTCTCTCAGCACATATCAAAGCTGCAGGCTAAAGTTAAATCTAGACTTGGTTTCCTCTATCGTAATTGGTCCTCTTTCAACCCCAGCTGCCAAACTAACCCTGATTCAGATGACCATCCTACCCATGCTAGATTACGGAGATGTAATTTATAAATTGGCAGGTAAGGGTGCTCTCGAGCTGCTAGATGTGCTTTACCATTCTGCCATCAGATTTGCCACCAATGCTCCTTATAGGACACATCACTGCACTCTATACTCCTCTGTAAACTGGTCATCTCTGTATACCCGTCGCAAGACCCACTGGTTAATGCTTATTTATTAAACCTTCTTAGGCCTCACTCCCCCCTATCTGAGATATCTACTGCAGCCCTCATCCTCCACATACAACACCCGTTCTGCCAGTCACATTCTGTTAAAGTCTCCCCATAGAGAGGTCATAACAGTTCGTAGGTCGAACCGTTCGAACGCTACAGACGTCTTCTCTAACTATGTCACCTTTCACAGCAGATGCGGATTGAGACAAATTGTGACGGTGCGTCAATCGACTCGTGGGTTAAATATTATTATTACACACACAGAGTAAATCCATGCAACTTATTATGTGACTTGTTGAGTACACTTTTACTCCTGAACTTATTTAGGTTTTCCATAACAAAGGGGTTGAATACTGATTTAATCAAAACATTTCAGCTTTTCATTTCTAAATTAATTTCAAAACATTTCATAAAACATAATTCCACTTTGACATTATTGGGTATTGTGTGTAAGCCAGTGTCGTGTTTCTGTTTTCTTTCAATGGAATCCATTTTAAATTCAGCCGGTAACACAACAATGTGGAAAAAGTCTAGGAGTGTGAGTACTTTCTCTGCCCCCCAGCAGGCAAATCAAACGTGATGTTTAATGATAGTTCGCTCTGGCATCTTCCCCAATATTTAGTTCGCTCTGGCATCTTCCCCAATATTTAGTTCGCTCTGGCATCTTCCCCAATATTTAGTTCGCTCTGGCATCTTCCCCAATATTTAGTTCGCTCTGGCATCTTCCCCAATATTTAGAGCCAAGTTACGGATCACACCAATCCACAAAAGTGGAGACATTCAACCCTGGGATATGCATCAACAGCAACCTTGGGAAAATCCTCTTTAACAGCAGACTCCTACATTTCTTCAGTGAAAACAAATGTCCCGAGTAAATGTCAAATTGGCTTTTTACCAAAATGGGCGGCAGGTAGCCTAGTGGTTAGAGCGTTGGACTAGTAACCGAAAGATTGCAAGTTCCAATCCCTGAGCTGACAAGGTAAAAATCTGTCATTCTGCTCTTGAACAAGGCAGTTAACCCACTGTTCCTAGGCCGTCATTGAAAATAAGAATTTGTGCTTAAATGACTTGCCTAGTTAAATAAAAAAATAAAAAAATACCCTACAACAGACCACGTATTCACCCTGTACATCCTCATTTGACAAACAAACCAAACCAAATTTTCTTGCAATTATATATATGTTGCCATGTTTAAATGTGTATTCTTGATATTTGAGTGATAAAAAATTACAACATTATCTATAGGCTAAAAAGGTCTGTAATGACTGACAGGACAAGAGGAACTGACGATGTACTACCCAATATAGAAATATCACCTTGTGGATTCTACTGTTACAACTTTAAAGAGTAAGTTTAAATTTACAAAAATTACATCAGCGCCACAGGTAACTTCCACAAAGCTGTGAACGATTTGAGAGACAAGGCAAGAAGGGCCTTCCATGCCATCAAAAGGAACTAAAGTTCAACATACTAATTAGGATCTGGCTAAAAATACCTGAATCAGTTCTAGAACCCATTGACCTTTATGGTTGTGAGGTATGGAGTCCACTCACCATTTCAACAGATACAAATACACTTTGTGGAAGAGCGGGGACTGTGAATTAACACAAACAATAACATACACCCTATACACATGTACACATGGATTTAGTACTGTAGATATATGATAGTGGAGTAGGGGCCTGAGGGCACACACTTACTGTGTTGTGAAATCTGTTGTGAATGTAATGTTTTTAAAATGGTATAACTGCCTTAATGTTGCTGGGTCCCAGAAAGAGTAGCTGCTGCCTTGGCAGGAACTAATGGGGATCCATTATAAACCCCAGGAAGAGTAGCTGCTGCCGTGGCAGGAACTAATGGGGATCCATTATAAACCCCAGGAAGAGTAGCTGCTGCCTTGACAGGAACTAATGGGGATTCATTATAAACCCCAGGAAGAGTAGCTGCTGCTTTTACAGGAACTAATGGGGATCCATTATAAACCCCAGGAAGAGTAGCTGCTGCCTTGAATGGGGATTCATTATAAACCCCAGGAAGAGTCCATTATAAAAACCCCAGGAAGAGTAGCTGCTGCCTTGGCAGAAACTAATGGGGATCCATAATAAACCCCAGGAAGAGTAGCTGCTGCCTTGACAGGAACTAATGGGGATCCATAATAAACCCCAGGAAGAGTAGCTGCTGCCTTGGCAGGAACTAATGGGGATCCATTATAAACCCCAGGAAGAGTAGCTGCTGCCTTGGCAGGAACTAATGGGGATCCATTATAAACCCCAGGAAGAG
This sequence comes from Oncorhynchus keta, assembly GCF_023373465.1. Taxonomy (NCBI): domain Eukaryota; kingdom Metazoa; phylum Chordata; class Actinopteri; order Salmoniformes; family Salmonidae; genus Oncorhynchus; species Oncorhynchus keta. The sequence goes on along the minus strand of NW_026285487.1, from coordinate 39,101 downwards.
TAGCTGCTGCCTTGACAGGAACTAATGGGGATCCATTATAAACCCCAGGAAGAGTAGCTGCTGCCTTGACAGGAACTAATGGGGATCCATTATAAACCCCAGGAAGAGTAGCTGCTGCCTTGACAGGAACTAAGGGGGATCCATAATAAACCCCAGGAAGAGTAGCTGCTGCCTTGACAGGAACTAATGGGGATCCATTATAAACCCCAGGAAGAGTAGCTGCTGCCTTGGCATGAACTAATAGGGATCCATAATAAACCCCAGGAAGAATAGCTGCCGCCTTGACAGGAACTAATGGGGATCCATTATAAACCCCAGGAAGAGTAGCTGCTGCCTTGGCAGGAACTAATAGGGATCCATTATAAACCCCAGGAAGAGTAGCTGCTGCCTTGGCAGGAACTAATGGGGATCCATAATAAACCCCAGGAAGAGTAGCTGCTGCCTTGGCAGGGACTAATGGTGATCCATAATAAACCCCAGAAAGAGTAGCTGCTGCCTTGGCAGGAACTAATGGGGATCCATAATAAATGAAAATACCAACCAAGTACACACAAAATGGGACAAACACCAAATGTAGATTTTGCGTGCAGAATTCTGTAAAAACATCCCTAGTGTACAACACAAAACCACAAATAATGCAGAGTAGAATTAGTACGATGCCCGTTAATTAGCTAAATCTAGAAAATAAACATTAAATTCTAAAACAAACTAAAAGGAAGTGTTTCCCAAACCTTCATTAGTAAAGCCCTCACCTACAGAGAGATTCCCCTCAGCCAGCAACACAATTAGACCCAAACCATGAGAAACCAAAAAGATAATTACTTGACACATTGGAAAGAATTAACAACAAACAGAGCAAACTAGAATGCTATTTGGCCCTAAACAGAGAGTACACAGTGGCAGAATACCTGACCACTGTGACTGACCCAAACTTAAGGAAAGCTTTGACTATGTACAGACTCAGTGAGCATAGCCTTGCTATTGAGAAAGGCCGCCGCAGGCAGACCTGGCTCTCAAGAGAAGACAGGCTATGTGCTCACTGCCCACAAAATGAGGTGGAAACTGAGCTGCACTTCCTAACCTCCTGCCCAATGTATGAGCATATTAGAGAGACTTCCATGAAGAGATGAGTCTTCAGTAAAGACTTAAAGATTGAGACCGAGTTTGCGTCTCTCACATGGGTAGGCAGACCGTTCCATAAAAATTGAGCTCTATAGGAGAAAGCCCTTCCTCCAGCTGTTTGCTTAGAAATTCTAGGGACAATTAGGAGGCCTGCGTCTTGTGACCGTAGCGTACGTGTAGGTATGTACGGCAGGACCAAATCAGAGAGACAGGTAGGAGCAAGCCCATGTAATGCTTTGTAGGTTAGCAGTAAAACCTTGAAATCAGCCCTTGCCATGACAGGAAGCCAGTGTAGAGAGGCTAGCACTGCAGTAATATAATCACATTTTTGGTTCTACTCCATCACACAGATGGAGATGAGGAAGGCCCTGACAGATTCCATCCAGGAGGAGTTTCGTAGCCTGCGGACCAAGGCTGAGGCTCTCCACCAGCGGGTACAGACCACGACCTGAGCCCCAGGCTCCAGCTCGGCCTCCACACCTGGCCCCTACCCTAACCTCAGGGTACCAACTCAATATAGAGTGGACAAAGAGACTGACTGTATACACACACACACAAACAGGAAACTAGATTCACACACACATACCTGTGCCTCATAGTGTGTGCAGTCCAACCTGCTGTCTGATAAACCAGTGGTCACCAATGTGATAATTGCAAGGAGTATCCTGCTATGCACCTCAAAAATCATTCAGTCAACATACAGGCAACGTTGAGAAAACATTGTTCCTTGCTTCATGTTTGAAACCAATTCAACGGGAATGTCCATAGAGCCAATGTTGTGTTTAACAGGCATTTTATCAACCGTCCAGTTCTCTCCCGTGTAATGAAGTCACGTGACTTTCACCTCTGTCCCCACGGTAACAGCAGAACTATGAGTAGTAGAGAAGTGTGGTTCGCACAGTAACAACAGAACTATGAGTGGTAGAGAAGTGTGGTTCTCATGGTAACAGCAGAACTATGAGCGGTAGAGAAGTGTGGTTCTCATGGTAACAGCAGAACTATGAGTGGTAGAGAAGTGTGGTTCTCACGGTAACAGCAGAACTATCAGTAGTGGAGTGAAGTGTGGTTCCCACAGTAACGACAGAACTATGAGTAGTAGAGAAGTGTGGTTCTCATGATAACAGCAGAACTATGAGTAGTAGAGAAGTGAAATGTGGTTCCCACAGTAACAACAGAACTATGAGTGGTAGAGAAGTGAAGTGTGGTTCTGATCCTCTGGCAGCTTAGCAGGAAATGACATACAGCCAGGAAAAACTACGGGTCCTAATCACAAATCCTTTCACTTTGTGCCCTCAATCTCTCTCTATTGCACTCCGTTTCTCTTCCGTTGTCCATCTCTCTCACCCGATACCTCCTGTTGTACTGTTTCTCTCCCGTTCTCCATCTCCCTCTGGTTCTCTCCCGTTCTCCATCTCTCTCTGTTTCTCTCCCGTTCTCCATCTCTCTCTGTTTCTCTCCTGTTCTCCATCTCTCTCTCTGTTTCACTCCCGTTCTCCATCTCTCTCTGTTTCTCTCCCGTTCTCCATCTCTCTGTTTCTCTCCCGTTTCCATCTCTCTGTTTCTCTCCGTTCTCCATCTCTCTCTTTCTCTCCGTTTCTCTCCTGTTTCTCTCCCGTTCTCCATCTCTCTGTTTCTCCATCTCTCTCTGTTTCTCTCCGTTTCCATCTCTCCCGTTTCCATCTCTCTCTGTTTCTCTCCCGTTCTCCATCTCTCTCTGTTTCTCCCCGTTCTCCATCTCTGTTTCTCTCCCGTTCTCCATCTCTCTCTGTTTCTCTCCCGTTCTCCATCTCTCTCCATCTCTCTGTTTCTCCATCTCTCCCTGTTCTCCATCTCTCTCTGTTTCTCTCCCGTTCTCCATCTCTCCGTTCTCCATCTCTCTCTGTTTCTCTCCCGTTCTCCATCTCTCTGTTTCTCCATCTCTCTGTTTCTCTCCCGTTTCTCCATCTCTCTGTTTCTCTCCCGTTCTCCATCTCTCTGTTCTCCATCTCTCTCTGTTTCTCTCCCGTTCTCCATCTCTCTCCTCTCCCGTTCTCCATCTCTGTTTCTCTCCCGTTCTCCATCTCTCTGTTTTCTCCATCTCTCTGTTTCTCTCCCGTTCTCCATCTCTCTGTTTCTCTCCCGTTCTCCATCTCTGTTTCTCCATCTCTGTTTCTCCATCTCTCTGTTTCTCTGTTTCTCCATCTCTCTCTGTTTCTCTCCCGTCTCCATCTCTCCATTTCTCTCCCTCTCTCTGTTTCTCTCCCGTCCCATCTCTCTCTGTTTCTCTCCCGTTCTCCATCTCTCTCTGTTTCTCTCCCGTTCTCCATCTCTCTGTTTCTCTCCCGTTCTCCATCTCTCTCTGTTTCTCTCCCCATCTCTCTCTGTTCTCCATCTCTCTGTTTCTCTCCCGTTCTCCATCTCTCTCTGTTTCTCTCCCGTTCTCCATCTCTCTCTGTTTCTCCATCTCTCTGTTTCTCCATCTTTCTCCATCTCTCTGTTTCTCTGTTTCCATCTCTCTCTGTTTCTCTCCATCTCTCTGTTTCTCTCTCTCTGTTCTCCATCTCTCTCTGTTTCTCTCCCGTTCTCCATCTCTCTCTGTTTCTCTCCCGTTCTCCATCTCTGTTTCTCTCCCGTTCTCCATCTCTCTCTGTTTCTCTCCCGTTCTCCATCTCTCTTGTTTCTCTCCCGTTCTCCATCTCTCTCTCTGTTTCTCCATCCCTGTTCTCCATCTCTCTCTGTTTCTCTCCCGTTCTCCATCTCTCTGTTTCTCCATCTCTCTGTTTCTCCATCTCTCTCTGTTTCTCCCGTTCTCCATCTCTCTCTGTTTCTCCATCTCTCTGTTTCTCTCCTCTGTTTCTCCATCTCTCTCTGTTTCTCTCCCGTTCTCCATCTCCTGTTTCTCCATCTCTCTGTTTCTCTCCCGTTCTCCATCTCTCTCTGTTTCTCTCCCGTTCTCCATCTCTCTGTTTCTCTCCCGTTCTCCATCTCTCTCTGTTTCTCTCCCGTTCTCCATCTCTGTTTCTCTCCCGTTCTCCATCTCTCTGTTTCTCCATCTCTCTCTGTTTCTCTCCCGTTCTCCATCTCTCTCTGTTTCTCTCCCGTTCTCCATCTCTCTCTGTTTCTCTCCCGTTCTCCATCTCTCTCTGTTTCTCTCCCGTTCTCCATCTCTCTCTGTTTCTCTCTCTCTCTGTTTCTCTCCCGTTCTCCATCTCTCTCTGTTTCTCTCCCGTTCTCCATCTCTCTCTGTTTCTCTCTTCTTCTCCATCTCTCTCTCTGTTTCTCTCCCGTTCTCCATCTCTCTCACCTGATCCTTCCTGTTGTACTGTTATCCTCGGTTCAGTCATCTCTGATCTCTATTGATTACATATCTATTCCTGTGATTGAAACAATGCCACCAATAAAGTACTGCCTTTTGTTCATTTCTGATGTCTGTATTGTAGCTGTTAAGATGAATGACTTGGGCAGATGAGTTTGGACATCAGTGAATCATGAAAGACATTGAAGGACTATTTTGTCACACACCTTTCCTACAGACAATTAGGATCAATTAAAGCGATGTGCCAAGTTATTTTGTATAATTTTTTGCTCTACAGTTTACCCACCTTTTGCAGAAAAATGTATTGAAAGTATAGGGAGTTACTTTATCAGTTTACCACTACATAACTAAACCAACACACATTCCCTCTAAAATCAAAGAGTATTTGTTCAATCTGAATATTTGACAAACCTAACATAATACATTGGTCTTGTTTGATGCGAAAGCATCTACTACTACAGACTTGATGCCACTTTAATAAATGGAACACTAGTCACTTTAATAATGTTTACATATCCCACAGTACTCATCTCATATGTAAATACTGTATCCTTCACTATCCTTTAGTATCTATTGCATCTGAGCCGCTCTGTCACTTCTCGTCCATATATTTTATACGCATAAATTCTAATCTCATTCCTTTAATGTAGTAGGGTTTGTTGTGGAATTGTTAGATATGACCTGTTAGATACTGCTGCACTGTTGGATCTACAAGCATTTCACTACACTCACAATAACATCTGCTAACCATGTGTATGTGACCAATAACATCTGCTGACCATGTGACCATTAACATCTGCTAACCATGTGACCAATAACATCTGCTAACCATGTGACCAATAACATCTGCTAACCATGTGACCAATAACATCTGCTAACCATGTGACCAATAACATCTGCTAACCATGTGTATGTGACCAATAACATCTGTTAACCATGTGTATGTGACCATTAACATCTGCTAACCATGTGTATGTGACCAATAACATCTGCTAACCATGTGTATGTGACCAATAACATCTGTTAACCATGTGTATGTGACCATTAACATCTGCTAACCATGTGTATGTGACCAATAACATCTGTTAACCATGTGTATGTGACCAATAACATCTGCTAACATGTGTATGTGACTGCATCTGCTAACCATGTGTATGTGACCAATAACATCTGCTAACCATGTGTATGTGACCAATAACATCTGTTAACCATGTGTATGTGACCAATAACATCTGTTAACCATGTGTATGTGACAATAACATCTGTTAACCATGTATATGTGACCAATAACATTTGCTAACCATGTGTTTGTGACTAATAACATCTGCTAACCATGTGTATGTGACCAATAACATCTGCTAACCATGTATATGTGACCAATAACATCTGCTAACCATGTGTATGTGACCAATACCATCTGCTAACCATGTGTATGAGGACCAATAACATCTGCTAACCATACCAATACCATCTGCTAACCATGTGTATGTGACCAATAACATCTGCTAACCATGTGTATGTGACCAATAACATCTGCTAATCATGTGGATGTGACCAATAACATCTGCTAACCATGTGTATGTGACCAATAACATCTGATAACCATGTGACCAATAACATCTGCTAACCATGTGTATGTGATCATTAACATCTGTTAACCATGTGTATGTGATCATTAACATCTGCTAACCATGTGTATGTGACCAATAACATCTGCTAACCATGTGTATGTGACCAATACCATCTGCTAACCATGTGTATGTGACCAATAACATCTGCTAATCATGTGACCAATAACATCTGCTAACCATGTGTATGTGATCATTAACATCTGTTAACCATGTGTATGTGACCAATACCATCTGTTAACCATGTGTATGTGACCAATAACATCTGCTAACCATGTGTATGTGACCATTAACATCTGCTAACCATGTGTATGTGACCAATAACATCTGCTAACCATGTGTATGTGACCAATAACATCTGTTAACCATGTGTATGTGACCAATAACATCTGTTAACCATGTGTATGTGACAATAACATCTGTTAACCATGTATATGTGACCAATAACATTTGCTAACCATGTGTTTGTGACCAATAACATCTGCTAACCATGTGTATGTGACCAATAACATCTGCTAACCATGTGTATGTGACCAATAACATCTGCTAACCATGTGTATGTGACCAATAACATCTGTTAACCATGTGACCAATAACATCTGCTAACCATGTGACCAATAATATCTGCTAACCATGTGTATGTGACCAATAACATCTGCTAACCATGTGACCATTAACATCTGCTAACCATGTGTATGTGACCAATAACATCTGCTAACCATGTATATGACCAATAACATCTGCTAACCATGTGTATGTGACCAATACCATCTGCTAACCATGTGTATGAGGACCAATAACATCTGCTAACCATGTGACCAATACCATCTGCTAACCATGTGTATGTGACCAATAACATCTGCTAACCATGTGTATGTGACCAATAACATCTGCTAACCATGTGTATGTGACCAATAACATATGCTAACCATGTGACCAATAACATCTGCTAACCATGTGACCAATAACATCTGCTAACCATGTGTATGTGACCAATAACATCTGTTAACCATGTGTATGTGACCATTAACATCTGCTAACCATGTGTATGTGACCAATAACATCTGCTAACCATGTGTATGTGACCATCTGCTAACCATGTGTATGAGGACCAATAACATCTGCTAACCATGTGACCAATACCATCTGCTAACCATGTATGTGACCAATAACATCTGCTAACCATGTGTATGTGACCAATAACATCTGCTAACCATGTGTATGTGACCAATAACATCTGCTAACCATGTGACCAATAACATCTGCCAACCATGTGACCAATAACATCTGCTAACCATGTGTATGTGACCAATAACATCTGTTAACCATGTGTATGTGACCATTAACATCTGCTAACCATGTGTATGTGACCAATAACATCTGCTAACCATGTGTATGTGACCAATAACATCTGCTAACCATGTGTATGTGAAATACCATCTGCTAACCATGTGTATGAGGACCAATAACATCTGCTAACCATGTGAACAATACCATCGGCTAACCATGTGTATGTGACCAATAACATCTGCTAACCATGTGTATGTGACCAATAACATCTGCTAACCATGTGTATGTGACCAATAACATCTGCTAACCATGTGACCAATAACATCTGCTAACCATGTGTATGTGACCAATAACATCTGTTAACCATGTATGTGACCAATAACATCTGCTAACCATGTGGTGACCAATAACATCTGCTAACCATGTGACCAATAACATCTGCTAACCATGTGTATGTGACCAATACCATCTGCTAACCATGTGTATGTGACCAATAACATCTGCTAACCATGTATGTGACCATTAACATCTGCTAACCATGTGTATGTGACCAATACCATCTGCTAACCATGTGTATGAGGACCAATAACATCTGCTAACCATGTGTATGTGACCAATAACATCTGCTAACCATGTGTATGTGACCAATACCATCTGCTAACCATGTGTATGAGGACCAATAACATCTGCTAACCATGTGACCAATACCATCTGCTAACCATGTGTATGTGGACCAATAACATCTGCTAACCATGTGTATGTGACCAATAACATCTGCTAACCATGTGTATGTGACCAATAACATCTGCTAACCATGTGACCAATAACATCTGCTAACCATGTGTATGTGACCAATAACATCTGTTAACCATGTGTATGTGACCAATAACATCTGCTAACCATGTGTATGTGACCAATAACATATGCTAACCATGTGACCAATAACATCTGCTAACCATGTGTATGTGACCAATACCATCTGCTAACCATGTGTATGTGACCAATAACATCTGCTAACCATGTGACCAATACCATCTGTGTATGTGACCAATAACATCTGCTAACCATGTGTATGTGACCAATAACATCTGCTAACCATGTGACCAATACCATCTGCTAACCATGTGAGGACCAATAACATCTGCTAACCATGTGACCAATACCATCTGCTAACCATGTGTATGTGACCAATAACATCTGCTAACCATGTGACCAATACCATCTGCTAACCATGTGTATGAGGACCAATAACATCTGCTAACCATGTGACCAATATCTGCTAACCATGTGACCAATAACATCTGCTAACCATGTGACCAATAACATCTGCTAACCATGTGACCAATAACATGTAACCATGTGACCAATAACATCTGCTAACCATGTGTATGTGACCAATACCATCTGCTAACCATGTGTATGTGACCAATAACATCTGCTAACCATGTGTATGTGACCAATAACATCTGCTAACCATGTGTATGTGACCATTAACATCTGCTAACCATGTGACCAATAACATCTGCTAACCATGTGTATGTGACCAATAACATCTGCTAACCATGTGTATGTGACCAATAACATCTGCTAACCATGTGTATGAGGACCAATAACATCTGCTAACCATGTGACCAACCTGCTAACCATGTGTATGTGACCAATAACATCTGCTAACCATGTGTATGTGACCAATAACATCTGCTAACCATGTGTATGTGACCAATAACATCTGCTAACCATGTGTATGTGACCAATACCATCTGCTAACCATGTGTATGTGACCAATAACATCTGCTAACCATGTGTATGTGACCAATACCATCTGCTAACCATGTATGTGACCAATAACATCTGCTAACCATGTGACCAATAACATCTGCTAACCATGTGACCAATACCATCTGCTAACCATGTGACCAATAACATCTGCTAACCATGTGACCAATACCATCTGCTAACCATGTGTATGTGACCAATAACATCTGCTAACCATGTGACCAATAAAATCTGCTAACCATGTGACCAATACCATCTGCTAACCATGTGACCAATACCATCTGCTAACCATGTGACCAATACCATCTGCTAACCATGTGTATGTGACCAATAACATCTGCTAACCATGTGACCAATACCATCTGCTAACCATGTGTATGAGGACCAATAACATCTGCTAACCATGTGACCAATAACATCTGCTAACCATGTGACCAATAACATCTGAACCATGTGACCAATAACATCTGCTAACCATGTGACCAATAACATCTGAACCATGTGACCAATAACATCTGCTAACCATGTGACCAATAACATCTGCTAACCATGTGACCAATAACATCTGCTAACCATGTGTATGTGACCAATAACATCTGTTAACCATGTGTATGTGACCATTAACATCTGCTAACCATGTGTATGTGACCAATAACATCTGCTAACCATGTGTATGTGACCAATAACATCTGCTAACCATGTGTATGTGACCAATAACATCTGCTAACCATGTGTATGAGGACCAATAACATCTGCTAACCATCCACTACCATCTGCTAACCATGTGTATGTGACCAATAACATCTGCTAACCATGTGTATGTGACCAATAACATCTGCTAACCATGTGTATGTGACCAATAACATCTGCTAACCATGTGTATGTGACCAATAACATCTGCTAACCATGTGACCAATAACATCTGCTAACCATGTGTATGTGACCAATAACATCTGTTAACCATGTGTATGTGACCAATAACATCTGCTAACCATGTGTATGTGACCAATAACATCTAACCATGTGACCAATAACATCTGCTAACCATGTGTATGTGACCAATACCATCTGCTAACCATGTGTATGTGACCAATAACATCTAACCATGTGACCAATACCATCTGCTAACCATGTGTATGTGACCAATAACATCTGCTAACCATGTGTATGTGACCAATAACATCTGCTAACCATGTGACCAATACCATCTGCTAACCATGTGTATGAGGACCAATAACATCTAACCATGTGACCAATACCATCTGCTAACCATGTGTATGTGACCAATAACATCTGCTAACCATGACCAATACCATCTGCTAACCATGTGTATGAGGACCAATAACATCTGCTAACCATGTGACCAATAACATCTGCTAACCATGTGACCAATAACATCTGCTAACCATGTGACCAATACCATCTGCTAACCATGTGACCAATATCATCTGCTAACCATGTGTATGTGACCAATATCATCTGCTAACCATGTGTATGTGACCAATACCATCTGCTAACCATGTGACCAATAACATCTACTAACCATGTGACCAATAACATCTACTAACCATGTGACCAATAACATCTGCTAACCATGTGACCAATAACATCTGTTAACCATGTGACCAATAACATCTGCTAACCATGTGTATGTGACCAATACCATCTGCTAACCATGTGACCAATAACATCTGCTAACCATGTGTATGTGACCAATACCAACTGCTAACCATGTGTATGTGACCAATACCATCTGCTAACCATGTGACCAATAACATCTGCTAACCATGTGTATGTGACCAATACCAACTGCTAACCATGTGTATGTGACCAATACCATCTGCTAACCATGTGTATGTGACCAATACCAACTGCTAACCATGTGTATGTGACCAATAACATCTGCTAACCATGTGTATGTGACCAATACCATCTGCTAACCATGTGTATGTGACCAATAACATCTGCTAACCATGTGTATGTGACCAATACCATCTGCTAACCATGTGTATGTGACCAATAACATCTGCTAACCATGTGACCAATAACATCTGCTAACCATGTGTATGTGACCAATACCATCTGCTAACCATGTGACCAATAACATCTGCTAACCATGTGACCAATAACATCTGCTAACCATGTGACCAATAACATCTGCTAACCATGTGACCATTAACATCTGCTAACCATGTGTATGTGACCAATACCATCTGCTAACCATGTGTATGTGACCATTAACATCTGCTAACCATGTGACCAATAACATCTGCTAACCATGTGTATGAGGACCAATAACATTTGATTTGGTGACGTTGATGCACTATTTGTGCTGTTTGTTTTAGAACACTTACTCATTCAAGTCGGGAGAGGGCAAGATCAGGTGGGACCATTCTAGCCAATGAGAAGGCAGATACGAGTGTGATAACTGGCACAAGTCCGATATAAAGTGTTTTTGTTGTTGCCGGGATGTCATGTGTCCTACTCATATCAGCACACTGGTGTATAAAGGGATCATTGACCAAGTTGAAGAAGCTGAACTCCTCGGAGTAACATTGGATGGTCAGTTATCTTGGTCAAATTACATTGACAGAGTTGTTTTGAAGATGGGGAGCCGTACACCACACCACCAACAATATGTTGACAGCTGCTTGTACATCTCATTCCAAAATCATGGGCATTAATATGGAGTTGCCAAATCCACTAATTCGAAGGCCCATAATTTTGGTGATGTAGTGTATATCTGTTATAAAAATATGTTCTGCACTTTTAACACAGATCAACTGTATTAGTTGTTCAGGCTCTGGTCCCTTTCCACCTGGATTACTGTCCAGGTGCAGCAAAGAAAGACCTAGCATAGTAGCAGCTGGCTCAGAACAGAGCAGCACGCCTGGCTCTTGACTGTAATACAGAACCAATATCAACAGCATGCATGACTTATATTATTATTATTATTATATTATTATTATGACTTCATGTTTCAGGACAACTTCTCTTCTCGTCTTTTTAAGAAACATTTTTCAGGAAATGCGTAACCACTTGTATAATCTATTTGCATAGATTTCAAACAGATATACAGTGCATTCAGAACGTTTTCAAACTCCTTGACTTTTTCCACATTTTGTTACATGACAGCCTTTATTCTAAAATGGATTCAATTGTTTTTTTTCCCCCTCATCAATCTACACACAATACCCCGTAATGACAAAGCAAAAACAGGATAGAATTATTTTGTGTGCAAATAAAATATAAATAAAAAAAACAGAAATATAACATTGACATAAGTATTCAGACCCTTTACTCAGTACTTTGTTGAAGCACCTTTGGCAGCGATTACAGCCTCATGTCTTCTTGGGTATGATGCTACAAACGTGTATTTGGTGAGTTTCTCCCATTCTTCTCTGCAGATCCTCTCAAACTCTGTCAGGTTGGATGGGGAGCGTCACTGCTCAGCTATTTTCAGGTCTCTCCAGAGATGTTTGATCGGGTTCAAGTCCGGGTTCTGGCTGGGCCATTCAAGAACATTCAGAAACTTGTCCCGAAGACCCTCCTACGTTGTCTTGGCTGTGTGCTTAGAGTTGTTGTCCTGTTGGAAGGTGAACCTTCACCCCAGTCTGAGGTCCAGGGAGCTCTGGAGCAGGTTTTCATCAAGGATCTCTCTGTACTTTTCTCCGTTCATCTGTCCCTCGATCCTGACTAGTCTCCCAGCCACTACTATGCTTCACCGTAGGGATGGTGACAGGTTTCCTCCAGACGTGACGTTGGCATTCAAGCCTAAAGAGTTCAGTCTTGGTGCCTCTGTGCCTCGACACAATCCTGTCTCAGAGCTCTACAGACAATTCCTTCAACCTCATGGTTTGGTTTTTAATCTGACATCCACTGTCAACTGTGGGACCTTTTATAGACAGGTGTTTACCTTTCCAAATCATGTCCAATCAGTTGAATTTACCACAGGTGGACTCCAATCAAGTTGTAGAAACATCTCAATGATGATCAATGAAAACAGCATACACCTGAGCTCTCACAGCAAAGGGTCTGAATACTTATGTAAATAAAAACATTTTTTTTATACATTTGCAAACATTTCTAAAAACCTGTTTTTGCTTTGTCATTATGGGGTGTTGTGTGTAGATTGATGAGGACATCAATTTTAGAATAAGGCTCTAAAAAGTACAGTGGTTAATGGACCCCAGGTAGAGTAGCTGCTACATGTTTAGTAGTTAATGGACCCCAGGTAGAGTAGCTGCTACATGTTAATGGACCCCAGGTAGAGTAGCTGCTACATGTTCAGTAGTTAATGGACCCCAGGTAGAGTAGCTACTACATGTTAATGGACCCCAGGTAGAGTAGCTGCTACATGTTCAGTAGTTAATGGACCCCAGGTAGAGTAGCTGCTACATATTCAGTAGTTAATGGATCCCAGGAAGAGTAGCTGCTACTTAGGCTATCATTTCGCGTACTGGTGTCTTGCGGAATAATTTTTGAATTATATTTGTGTTTTATAACTGTTTTTATTACAGGCCTCCCCTTAAAAAGAGACTAGTTCACAGGCCTCCCCTTAAAAAGAGACTAGTTCACAGGCCTCCCCTTAAAAAGAGACTAGTTTACAGGCCTCCCCTTAAAAAGAGACTGTAGTTCACAGGCCTCCCCTTAAAAAGAGACTGTAGTTCACAGGCCTCCCCTTAAAAAGAGACTAGTTCACAGGCCTCCCCTTAAAAGAGACTGTAGTTCACAGGCCTCCCCTTAAAAAGAGACTAGTTCACAGGCCTCCCCTTAAAAAGAGACTGTAGTTCACAGGCCTCCCCTTAAAAAGAGACTAGTTCACAGGCCTCCCCTTAAAAAGAGACTGTAGTTCACAGGCCTCCCCTTAAAAGAGACTGTAGTTCACAGGCCTCCCCTTAAAAAGAGACTGTAGTTCACAGGCCTCCCCTTAAAAAAGAGACTGTAGTTCACAGGCCTCCCCTTAAAAAGAGACTAGTTCACAGGCCTCCCCTTAAAAAGAGACTGTAGTTCACAGGCCTCCCCTTAAAAAGAGACTAGTTCACAGGCCTCCCCTTAAAAAGAGACTGTAGTTCACAGGCCTCCCCTTAAAAAGAGACTAGTTCACAGGCCTCCCCTTAAAAAGAGACTGTAGTTCACAGGCCTCCCCTTAAAAAGAGACTGTAGTTCACAGGCCTCTAAATACATTTGAATCAACCAGAAGCACCTGCAGTGGCTGATAGGGAAAACAGATCTGGCAATACGAATAGGCTGTAGATAGTCTTGACCATTTGGGACCCCTTGGCAATTTAGCTCAGGACAGGTCATAGCCAAGACTTAATCAATATTTAGTTTTGTCTCATTTATTGATATGGATATATCCTCTGTGTGATGGGGTTGAGCCACGCAAATGGCTTTAACAAGCCTCCATACAGAGTGGAATTCACAAATACAACAGTCAAAAGGCCTAATATAAGGCCTACAGTCCGTTCTCCCAAATACTGGGACGAGTGTGATTCATTAGGTTACATGATCACAACATTAGCCCCTATACAATTTATGCAATTAAATGTCCATTAAATAACACACAACAGCATGGCATATTTAGATAGTGGAATAGGCCTAGATTAAATCATATTTACTTCCTAGTTTGTAGCTCAGACGGTTATTCTAGACAAGGCTCTTCTGTGTCTTTATAGCATCATTCTCACACAAGTCATTCGCCGAATGTCCAAGCCTTTACTACGCCATCTACTGGTAGAACGTCGTTGTTGAATGCAGGTCGAAAACAAGCTAGACTTTTTTTTAGAAATTAAACCAGAAGCTGCAAAGCAAGAGTTGATTTATTGACTAGACAACTTCGACTAGCAATGTTTGGTTCATGTCCTTTGCAGATGCCACATTCCTGACAGTTTGTACGTATAAAAAAGATCTGTAACCGATTGAAGGGAGTGATAAAGTAAGAATTGAACGTGTAAATGTTTATTCACAGTCGTAACATAGGATTTTGTAGGTTTACAGATCTAATTTAACTATTACATTTCATGTTTAACGCATGGCTTTTCTTACGATCCTCCTAACAATGTATATATGGCTTTTCATACTATCCCAAAGATACCTACATGCAACCTTTTGGCAGCTATGTGGCTCCATACAGCTGTCCTGATTATTTTTTTTTTGACAGTGACTTTACTCTCATAAAAACTGGATGCTGGAAAAAAAATTGTCCGTAAAATTAAGTATGTGGGAAATTGCGGTGGAAACGTCTTTATTCGCAAATATTGAATAGTGACGATCATATCGGAGGACATTTGGAGTCACGTGATGATATGTCGTGCGGTCATCCCACTACGACTATATTATACATGCAGTTTGTTTGGCTACAGATGAAATACATGATGATTCACTTCATAGGGTGGTGAAAGTGCACGGTGATGAGCCTGATGCTGCTTTCCAATAAATATCGAGGGATTTATTCTGGTGACATGATGATCGATGCTTGTCAGCCGCTTGACAAATAAAAATATTGTCGCTCTTATCCATAATAATCTCATCATGTAGGTAGACCTGCAGATAGACTAGTTTCACTGTATCTGTAAACTGTTGACCAGAGCGCAGGTTGCCAAGACCAGAGTAGACGCATTATTAAACAGCCGTTCTAGTGACAAAACTATCAGTAGAGTTGAAAATGCAAAGCAAACATATTAGAGTTTTATTTGGTCCAAATTTAAGCGAAAAATTACATTTTGTGTGCAGTATTTGTATCACGCACTGATTTGTATCCGCAACAAGTCTATTTGGTGGAAACATACGGGGCAACAGCCTCGTGGTTAGAGTGTTGGACTAGTTACTGGACAAGTTACCCGTCTGGTGTAGAAGGATTGTTCTACTCAGTTATATCACCATCCCCAGCTGGGTGTTCTGTGTAAAAAGAGTTTAGAATAGTCGTTTTATTTCCTGTGAATTTTGAACATTTGGAGTTTGAATATCAAATCCCTGAGCTGACACGGTAAAACTCTATCGTTAACCCACTGTTCCTAGACCATCATTGACAATATGAATTGTTCTTAACTGACTTGCCTCGTTAAATAAATACAAATACCACTGATGAGGAAATACGCATCGTTTCTTTATGCCGATTCTAGAATATTCACATTAAAATCTGTCGCCAATTGGAATGGAAACCCATCTACTGTCACGTTTCCTAGAAATATCATGAATTGTCAAATCGAGTTGGTGTCCGTGCATATTTACCTCCCCGAGTTCACTCGTTGACTTCCGTCTACACTCGGCTACCACTCAAAGGCGTCCAATGAGACACCGGGTTGGGTCCGGTGATCTGCGGGCGACGGGCACTTCGTCATTCCCTGTAGTACCACAGTAGAACATCTTTCTACTCCGGAGGAAGATGGCGGCTGAGCAGAGGAGGATGTCTGGTCGGGGCCGTATGGCGACATTTCTAGCCGTGTTGTGCACCTTCTCCTCCGGGAGATGTGACGAACAGGTGCCGCTGATGCTGTGGACGAGTGAAGGGTAAGGGCGGTGTGTGTGGTTGGTTTTGGTCTCTGATATGGGGTTGCGTTTCTAGCCGTGCAAGGTGGTTGACCTCTTGTCATTCATACTCATAGTGGGGATATTCATATTGTCCTAACATATTTGCTTGCTCGATACCTAGCTAGCTACGTTATATCGTGACAATAATAAAATAATATATATATATATATCGTGACAATTTCATATGTGAAGCCACTAGCCAGTAAGAAATGTACTGTTATGTTGGCCATCTGAAATGTAGGTAGTTTAGGTCATGTCCTCATCGAGCTAGCAGGACGTTTACCTAGTTAGCCACCTGATCTGTTTACATGGGCTAACTGTAAATAATATTTCGAGTTTGTTCATCAATCCAATCTGGAGTGACAGAGAGTCAGTAAATTCCCAGCGTTTCGCTCTCGGGTTATTCAGAGGAGCACAGTGGACGCCCTGGCAGAGGAGCAGACTGGACGCCCTGGTGGAGGAGTAGGATTAATCCTCAGGTTATTCAGAGGAGCAGACTGGACGCCCTGGCAGAGGAATAGGATTAATCCTCGGGTTATTCAGAGGAGCAGACTGGACATACCTGGCAGAGGAGTAGGATTAATCCTCGGGTTATTCAGAGGAGCAGACTGGACATACCTGGTGGAGGAGTAGGATTAATCCTCGGGTTATTCAGAGGAGCAGACTGGACATACCTGGTGGAGGAGTAGGATTAATCCTCGGGTTATTCAGAGGAGCAGACTGGACATACCTGGAGGAGGAGTAGGATTAATCCTCGGGTTATTCAGAGGAGCAGACTGGACATACCTGGCAGAGGAGTAGGATTAATCCTCGGGTTATTCAGAGGAGCAGACTGGACATACCTGGTGGAGGAGTAGGATTAATCCTCGGGTTATTCAGAGGAGCAGACTGGACATACCTGGTGGAGGAGTAGGATTAATCCTCGGGTTATTCAGAGGAGCAGACTGGACATACCTGGTGGAGGAGTAGGATTAATCCTCGGGTTATTCAGAGGAGCAGACTGGACGCCCTGGCAGAGGAGCACAGTGGGCACCCTGGCAGAGGAGCACAGTGGACACCCTAGCGGAGGAGCACAGTGGGCACCCTGGCAGAGGAGCACAGTGGGCGCCCTGGCAGAGGAGCACAGTGGGCACCCTGGCAGAGGAGCACAGTGGGCACCCTGGCAGAGGAGCACAGTGGGCGCCCTGGCAGAGGAGCACAGTGGGCGCCCTGGCAGAGGAGCACAGTGGGCGCCCTGGCAGAGGAGCACAGTGGACACCCTGGCAGAGGAGCACAGTGGACACCCTGGCAGAGGAGCACAGTGGACACCCTGGCAGAGGAGCACAGTGGACACCCTAGCGGAGGAGCACAGTGGGCACCCTGGCAGAGGAGCACAGTGGGCACCCTGGCAGAGGAATAGGATTAATCCTCAGGTTATTCAGAGGAGCAGACTGGACGCCCTGGATGGAAATTTCAGGAATCTTGGTGGTTTTCCTAAGCCAGGATTCAGACACGGCAAGGACATCCGGGTTGGTGGAGTGCGCTAAAGCAGTGAATAAAAAAAACTTAGGGAGGAGGCTTCTGACATTAACATGCATGAAACCAAGGCTTTTACTGTTACGGAAGTAAACAAATGGGAGTGATGCTGGGGGCTGCAGGGCCTTGGGAATGGGAGTGATGCTGGGGGCTGCAGGGCCTGGGTTAACCTCTACATCACCAGAGGAGGAGTTGGATGAGGGTACGGCTAAAGGTTTAAGGACTGGTCGTCTAGTACGTTCAGAACAGAAAGTAAAAGGAGCAGATTTCTGGGCGTGGGAGAATAGATTCGAGGCATAATGTACAGACAAGGGGTATGGTAGGATGTGAGTACAGTGGAGGTAAAACTGGGCATTGAGTTACGATGAGAGATTGTTTTTGTCTCTAGAGGCACCATTCAAGCCAAGCGCGATCACTGCATGTGTGGGGGGTGGAACATAGGGGCTAGCTAAGGCATATTGAGCAGGGCTAGAGTCTCTACAGTGAAATAAGACAAAAATTACTAACCAAAACAGCAATGGACAAGGCATATTGACATTAGGGAGAGGCATGCGTAGCCGAGGGATCATAGGGCCCAGCTAGCCGGGAGATGGGCCTAGTTCAAGGCTAGCTCCAGGCTAACTACTAGCTAGTTAGCTGGCTAGCTTCAGAAGGGTGTTCTGGTTCCAAAGTGTAAAAATAGCAGACCGTATTGGGTGAGGCGGGTTGCAGGAGAGTGTTCAGTCCGTAGATGGAAAATGACATTTAAAATATAACATGTACACATAAAAACGATGTACGGGACAAAACGATCAAAACAGACATCCCCACTGCTACGCCATTTTGATTCATGGTGGTGGTGGTGGCTGCATCAAATTCTGGCTCTGCTTGTCATCGGCAAGGACGAGGGAGCAGGTGGTTGGCACCGGTTCAGGGAACAGAACAGGAATCCGCAAACAAACATTTTTCAAAGAACAGAAACGGAACCTGGAACGAAAGTGATCCATACTGTTCCGGAACGTTATGTTAAACGCATGGGAACCGGTTTATAACACTCTTTTATGTTCCAGGCATTTCTTGTCTGGTCCCACAACACAGCGTCTATGCAAAACCCTAACTGTCATTCAAACTTGTTCCAGTGTCTACCTGAAAGCTGGAAATCTTTACGTGTGTGTGGGGGGGGGTTACATTCCCCTCCTCCGAAGCCCAG
This sequence comes from Oncorhynchus keta, assembly GCF_023373465.1. NCBI lineage: Eukaryota > Metazoa > Chordata > Actinopteri > Salmoniformes > Salmonidae > Oncorhynchus > Oncorhynchus keta. The sequence goes on along the minus strand of NW_026285487.1, from coordinate 19,753 downwards.
GCTACTGTGCCGACCTTAGCATAGGCTACTGTGCTGACCTTAGCATAGGCTACTGTGCTGACCTTAGCATAGGCTACTGTGCTGACCTTAGCATAGGCTACTGTGCTGACCTTAGCATAGGCTACTGTGCTGACCTTAGCATAGGCTACTGTGCTGACCTTAGCATAGGCTACTGTGCTGACCTTAGCATAGGCTACTGTGCTGACCTTAGCATTGGCTACTGTGCTGACCTTAGCATAGGCTACTGTGCCGACTTTAGCAGCTTCATTCAGAAGATGGGGATATTTTTTATTAGCTAGAGAAGAATGGATTAACTTTTTCAGAGCTAGTTAAGGATACTATAAGCCTAGTTATCATGTTGCACGTTGGATTTATAAACTGCAAAAAGGTAAGATGTGTTTTTCATTCTGGTGCTGCTCTGCACACACAAGTAATTTGTGTAATTTGTAATTTGAACTGGTTCTGAACTCTATTTTGCTGCTAGGAACAGTGGAACAAAATGGATAGAAATAGTGGTTCTGTTCCCGAACGAAATGATTATAATTTAAAAACACAAGGCCCAATATACAGTGAAGTTGCAGACCTAGAAGACGGTGAATGTTGCCTAGTTAGTTTAGACTTTAATCGGCTTGAAGGTATATGGCTGTAAAATGGCTGTCTAGCAATGATCAACAACCGTTTTGAAGAATTTAAAAAAAAGAATGGTGTGGAAAGCTCTTAGACATACCCAGAAAGACACTGCCCTAATAGCTGCAACATGTGTTGAGGGGTGTGAATACTTATGTAAATTAGATAGTTCTGTATTTCACTTTCAATGAATTTGCTAAAAATTTTTAAACCATGTTTTCACATTGTCATTATGGGGTATTGTGTGTAGATGGGTGAATATGTGTATTTATTTAATCCATTTTGAATTCCTGCTGTAACAACCAAAATGTGGAATATGTGAAGGGGGTATTGCTGTAGCTAACTGAGCAGAGAAGGGACTGGTCATTTATGGTCTCCTCTCTGCCCAGATACTGGTTCAGGCTATAACATAGAGACGCCTCCTTACGGAAATTCTACATATGTTCTTGTTGGATAAGTTCATTTGAGGGGAGATTAAGAGGAGTTTGGACCAGCATCCCATTGACAGGCCGAGTAGCTGCTTTTTACTGTTACCAATTGTGTATCTGGGGGTGTTGGGGAAGGCAGAAGCCAAGTTTCCATTCTAACCAATTGACAAAGTTGTATTCTATTTGGAAATTCAGCATCGGTTTGCTGGTCAAGACATGTCCTCTTAGTCTTTTCAGTTGAATTCCCTGTTGTACTCTGTTTGGTAACGTTTGGTCCCTCCTGAACGATGTCAGGTCTGGTCTGCCGTCTCAGGCTGTTCCTGCTGCTGGTCACATAGTGGGTGTCACTCAGCTGAGCTCATACCTGGAGACCGCCCTGGGGTCATCCCCGCGCAACGTACTGCTCTTCCTGCAGGACAAGGTAATACACACCACACAATCCTACCTTAGTAACCCGTAAACTACACACCACACAATCCTACCTTAGTAACCCGTATACGACACACCACACAATCCTACCTTAGTAACCCGTATACGACACACCACACAATCCTACCTTAGTAACCCGTATACGACACACCACACAATCCTACCTTAGTAACCCGTATACGACACACCACACAATCCTACCTTAGTAACCTGTATACGACACACCACACAATCCTACCTTAGTAACCCGTAAACTACACACCACACAATCCTACCTTAGTAACCTGTATACGACACACCACACAATCCTACCATAGTAACCTGTATACATCACACCACACAATCCTACCTTAGTAACCTGTATACTACACACCACACAATCCTACCTTAGTAACCTGTATACGACACACCACACAATCCTACCTTAGTAACCTGTATACTACACACCACACAATCCTACCTTAGTAACCTGTATACGACACACCACACAATCCTACCGTAGTAACCTGTATACTACACACCACACAATCCTACCTTAGTAACCTGTATACGACACACCACACAATCCTACCATAGTAACCCGTATACAACACACCACACAATCCTACCTTAGTAACCCGTATACGACACACCACACAATCCTACCATAGTAACCTGTATACATCACACCACACAATCCTACCTTAGTAACCTGTATACGACACACCACACAATCCTACCATAGTAACCTGTATACGACACACCACACAATCCTACCTTAGTAACCTGTATACGACACACCACACAATCCTACCATAGTAACCTGTATACATCACACCACACAATCCTACCTTAGTAACCTGTATACGACACACCACACAATCCTACCATAGTAACCTGTATACGACACACCACACAATCCTACCTTAGTAACCCGTATACGACACACCACACAATCCTACCTTAGTAACCCGTATACGACACACCACACAATCCTACCTTAGTAACCCGTATACGACACACCACACAATCCTACCTTAGTAACCCGTATACGACACACCACACAATCCTACCTTAGTAACCCGTATACGACACACCACACAATCCTACCTTAGTAACCCGTATACGACACACCACACAATCCTACCTTAGTAACCCGTATACGACACACCACACAATCCTACCTTAGTAACCTGTATACGACACACCACACAATCCTACCTTAGTAACCTGTATACGACACACCACACAATCCTACCATAGTAACCTGTATACTACACACCACACAATCCTACCATAGTAACCTGTATACAACACACCACACAATCCTACCATAGTAACCTGTATACGACACACCACACAATCCTACCTTAGTAACCTGTATACTACACACCACACAATCCTACCTTAGTAACCTCTATACAACACACCACACAATCCTACCTTAGTAACCCCTAGACGACACACCACACAATCCTACCTTAGTAACCTGTATACGACACACCACACAATCCTACCTTAGTAACCTGTATACGACACACCACACAATCCTACCTTAGTAACCCGTATACGACACACCACACAATCCTACCTTAGTAACCTGTATACTACACACCACACAATCCTACCTTAGTAACCCGTATACGACACACCACACAATCCTACCATAGTAACCTGTATACAACACACCACACAATCCTACCATAGTAACCTGTATACTACACACCACACAATCCTACCATAGTAACCTGTATACTACACACCACACAATCCTACCTTAGTAACCTGTATACTACACACCACACAATCCTACCATAGTAACCTGTATACAACACACCACACAATCCTACCATAGTAACCTGTATACGACACACCACACAATCCTACCTTAGTAACCTGTATACGACACACCACCACACAATCCTACCATAGTAACCTGTATACAACACACCACACAATCCTACCATAGTAACCCGTATATTAGTTTTCTTACTGTTTGTCTCCTCCCTCTAGATGAGTATTGAGGACTTCACCATGTACGGAGGGGCATTTGGCAACAAGCAGGACAGTTCCTTCCCTAACCTAGAGGGGGCGCTCCTCTCCAGCCCTTCCCCTTTGGTCCTGCCTACCGTGGCCTGGCAAGCATCCAATGCTGTGATTGGTCAACTCCAGGACCAATTAGATACCTCTCCTCTCTACATGGACCCAGAGATGCTCAGCCAGCTACGCCTCAATGCTTCTACCCCCGCCCTGCTGGTCTTCAGACTACCCTACAGCACCGGGTACAGTTCTGATTCTGTTTATCTCACTGGTCACTTTTATATAGTTTACAGTGGTTCCCCAACTATTGTTTTCAGCAGCGGTGGCTAAGTAGTTTATTTTTAAAGACCATCCTTTCAGCCACAAAGACAGTATTTTGATATAATTGCCAAGTGTTTTCAGATTTTAATGAAATATAACCTGTAATTATGTACAATATGAGTGGGCAATTAAGCTGATGTGAAATAGGAGGTGGTGTAGACTAAGAGTGAGATGCTTACTGACTAGAGGTCGACCGATTAATCGGATTGGCCGATTAATGAGGCCCGATTTCAAGTTTTCATAATAATCGGAAATCGGTATTTTTGGACTCCGATTTGGCAGATTAAAAAAAAAAAATGGTTTATTTATTTTTATATATATTTTTTACACCTTTTATTGCACCTTTGTTTAACGAGGCAAGTCAGTTAAGAACAAATTCTTATTTTAAATGACGGCCTAGGAACGGTGGGTTAACTGCCTTGTTCAGCGGCAGAACGACAGACTTTCACCCTGTCAGCTCGGGGGATACAATATTTGCAACCTTACTGTTAACTAGTCCAACGCTCTAACAACCTGCCTCTCGTTGCACTACACAAGGAGACTGACTGCCTGTTATGCGAATGCAGTAAGCCAAGGTAAGTTGCTAGCTAGCATTAAACTTCTCTTATAAAAAACAATCAATCAATCATAATCACTAGTTCACTACACATGGTTGATGATATTACTAGTTTTTTTATAGCGTGTCCTGCATTGCATATAATCGATGCGGTGCGTATAGTTGCTCGACAGAGCAGTCTGACTGAGAGATGGTAGGCAGCAGCAGGCTCGTAAGCATGAATTCAAACAGCACTTTCGTGCGTTTTGCCAGCAGCTCTTTGTTGTGCGTCAAGTATTGCTCCGTTTATGACTTCAAGCCAATCAACTCCCGAGATGAGGCTGATGTAACCGAAGTGAAAAGGCTAGCTAGGTAGCAGGGTGCGCTAATAGCGGTTCAAACTTCACGTGCTCTGAGCCTTCTAGTAGTTGTTCCCCATGCTCTGCATGGGTAACGCTGCTTCGATGTTGTCGTTGTGTTCCTGGTTCGAGCCCAGGGAGGAGTGAGGAGAGGGATGGACGCTATACTGTTACACTGGCAATACTAAAGTGCCTATAAGAACATCCAATAGTCAAAGATTAATGAAATACAAATGGAAAAGAGAGAAATAGTCCTATAATTCCTATAATAACCACAACCTAAAACTTCTTACCTGGGAATATTGAAGTCTCATGTTAAAAGGAACCACCAGCTTTCACATGTTCTCATGTTCTGAACAAGGAACTGAAACGTTAGCTTTTCTTACATGGCACATACTGCACTTTTACTTTCTCCTCCAACACTGTTTTTGCGTTATTTAAACCACATTGAACATGTTTCATTTATTTGAGGCTAAATTGATTTTATTGATGTATTCTATTAAGTCAAAATAAGTGTTCATTCAGTATTGTTGTAATTGTCATTATTACAAATAAATTAAAAAAATTGTCGGTACAGATTACGGTACAGAGTCAATGTGGAGGCTATATACAGGGTGTTACGGTACAGAGTCAATGTGGAGGCTATATACAGGGTATTATGGTACAGAGTCAATGTGGAGGCTATATACAGGGTATTATGGTACAGAGTCAATGTGGAGGCTATATACAGGGTATTATGGTACAGAGTCAATGTGGAGGCTATATACAGGGGGGTGTGGAGGCTATATACAGGGGGGTGTGGAGGCTATATACAGGGGGGTGTGGAGGCTATATACAGGGGGGTGTGGAGGCTATATACAGGGGGTGTGGAGGCTATATACAGGGCGGTGTGGAGGCTATATACAGGGGGTGAGGAGGCTATATACAGGGGGTGTGGAGGCTATATACAGGGGGTGTGGAGGCTATATACAGGGGGGTGTGGAGGCTATATACAGGGTATTATGGTACAGAGTCAATGTGGAGGCTATATACAGGGTGTTACGGTACAGAGTCAATGTGGAGGCTATATACAGGGTATTATGGTACAGAGTCAATGTGGAGGCTATATACAGGGTATTACGGTACAGAGTCAATGTGGAGGCTATATACAGGGGGTACCGCTACAGAGTCAATGTGGAGGCCGCTACAGAGTCAATGTGGAGGCTATATACAGGGTATTACGGTACAGAGTCAATGTGGAGGCTATATACAGGGTATTATGGTACAGAGTCAATGTGGAGGCTATATACAGGGTATTATGGTACAGAGTCAATGAGGAGGCTATATACAGTGGGGCAAAAAAGTATTTAGTCAGCCACCAATTGTGCAAGGTCTCCCACTTAAAAAGATGAGAGAGGCCTGCAAAACAAAACACCTTGTGTATTTGATCTAGTTCCTCAACGGCACAGCCAGGAGAGATAAAAACACCTTGTGTGTTTGATCTAGTTCCTCAACGGCACAGCCAGGAGAGATAAAAACACCTTGTGTATTTGATCTAGTTCCTCAACGGCACAGCCAGGAGAGAGAAAACACCTTGTGTGTTTGATCTAGTTCCTCAACGGCACAGCCAGGAGAGAGAAAACAGTGTGCACACTTTGGAGAGGGGTGTGGCCCCTCAAACCTGTGCATTTAGTTTTTGTTGATGCAGTCACCCAACATTTTCCAGGAATATTCGTATGTTATCATATTACTGAATGTATAGCACAGTAAATGTCAAATGAACATAAAATCAGCAGTGTAAGGATTCAGTCTTGTTCGGTGTACAATGTAGCCCTGTCCATATTACAATGTAGCCCTGTCCATATTACAATGTAGCCCTGTCCATATTACAATGTAGCCCTGTCCATATTACAATGTAGCCCTGTCCATATTACAATGTAGCCCTGTCCATATTACAATGTAGCCCTGTCCATATTACAATGTAGCCCTGTCCATATTACAATGTAGCCCTGTCCATATTACAATGTAGCCCTGTCCATATTACAATGTAGCCCTGTCCATATTACAATGTAGCCCTGTCCATATTACAATGTAGCCCTGTCCATATTACAATGTAGCCCTGTCCATATTACAATGTAGCCCTGTCCATATTACAATGTAGCCCAGTCCATATTACAATGTAGCCCTGTCCATATTACAATGTAGCCCTGTCCATATTACAATGTAGCCCTGTCCATATTACAATGTAGCCCAGTCCATATTACAATGTTGCCCTGTCCATATTACAATGTAGCCCTGTCCATATTACAATGTAGCCCTGTCCATATTACAATGTAGCCCTGTCCATATTACAATGTTGCCCTGTCCATATTACAATGTAGCCCAGTCCATATTACAATTTAGCCATATTACTGTCCATATTACAATGTAGCCCTGTCCATATTACAATGTAGCCCTGTCCATATTACAATGTAGCCCTGTCCATATTACAATGTTGCCCTGTCCATATTACAATGTAGCCCTGTCCATATTACAATGTAGCCCTGTCCATATTACAATGTAGCCCTGTCCATATTACAATGTAGCCCTGTCCATATTACAATGTAGCCCTGTCCATATTACAATGTAGCCCTGTCCATATTACAATGTAGCCCTGTCCATATTACAATGTAGCCCTGTCCATATTACAATGTTGCCCTGTCCATATTACAATGTAGCCCTGTCCATATTACAATGTAGCCCTGTCCATATTACAATGTAGCCCTGTCCATATTACAATGTTGCCCTGTCCATATTACAATGTAATGCCCAGTCCATATTACAATGTAGCCCTGTCCATATTACAATGTAGCCCTGTCCATATTACAATGTAGCCCTGTCCATATTACAATGTAGCCCTGTCCATATTACAATGTAGCCCTGTCCATATTACAATGTAGCCCTGTCCATATTACAATGTAGCCCTGTCCATATTACAATGTAGCCCTGTCCATATTACAATGTAGCCCAGTCCATATTACAATGTAGCCCTGTCCATATTACAATGTAGCCCAGTCCATATTACAATGTTGCCCTGTCCATATTACAATGTAGCCCTGTCCATATTACAATGTAGCCCTGTCCATATTACAATGTAGCCCTGTCCATATTACAATGTAGCCCTGTCCATATTACAATGTAGCCCAGTCCATATTACAATGTAGCCCTGTCCATATTACAATGTAGCCCTGTCCATATTACAATGTAGCCCTGTCCATATTACAATGTAGCCCTGTCCATATTACAATGTAGCCCTGTCCATATTACAATGTAGCCCTGTCCATATTACAATGTAGCCCTGTCCATATTACAATGTAGCCCTGTCCATATTACAATGTAGCCCTGTCCATATTACAATGTAGCCCTGTCCATATTACAATGTAGCCCTGTCCATATTACAATGTAGCCCTGTCCATATTACAATGTAGCCCTGTCCATATTACAATGTAGCCCTGTCCATATTACAATGTAGCCCTGTCCATATTACAATGTAGCCCTCCATATTACAATGTCCATATTACAATGTAGCCCTGTCCATATTACAATGTAGCCCTGTCCATATTACAATGTAGCCCTGTCCATATTACAATGTAGCCCTGTCCATATTACAATGTAGCCCTGTCCATATTACAATGTAGCCCTGTCCATATTACAATGTAGCCCTGTCCATATTACAATGTAGCCCTGTCCATATTACAATGTAGCCCTGTCCATATTACAATGTAGCCCTGTCCATATTACAATGTAGCCCTGTCCATATTACAATGTAGCCCTGTCCATATTACAATGTAGCCCTGTCCATATGTACATATTACAATGTAGCCCTGTCCATATTACAATGTAGCCCTGTCCATATTACAATGTAGCCCTGTCCATATTACAATGTAGCCCTGTCCATATTACAATGTAGCCCTGTCCATATTACAATGTAGCCCTGTCCATATTACAATGTAGCCCTGTCCATATTACAATGTAGCCCTGTCCATATTACAATGTAGCCCTGTCCATATTACAATGTAGCCCTGTCCATATTACAATGTAGCCCTGTCCATATTACAATGTAGCCCTGTCCATATTACAATGTAGCCCTGTCCATATTACAATGTAGCCCTGTCCATATTACAATGTAGCCCTGTCCATATTACAATGTAGCCCTGTCCATATTACAATGTAGCCCTGTCCATATTACAATGTAGCCCTCCATATTACAATGTAGTCCATATTACAATGTAGCCCTGTCCATATTACAATGTAGCCCTGTCCATATTACAATGTAGCCCTGTCCATATTACAATGTAGCCCTGTCCATATTACAATGTAGCCCTGTCCATATTACAATGTAGCCCTGTCCATATTACAATGTAGCCCTGTCCATATTACAATGTAGCCCTGTCCATATTACAATGTAGCCCTGTCCATATTACAATGTAGCCCTGTCCATATTACAATGTAGCCCTGTCCATATTACAATGTAGCCCTGTCCATATTACAATGTAGCCCTGTCCATATTACAATGTAGCCCTGTCCATATTACAATGTAGCCCTGTCCATATTACAATGTAGCCCTGTCCATATTACAATGTAGCCCTGTCCATATTACAATGTAGCCCTGTCCATATTACAATGTAGCCCTGTCCATATTACAATGTAGCCCTGTCCATATTACAATGTAGCCCTGTCCATATTACAATGTAGCCCTGTCCATATTACAATGTAGCCCTGTCCATATTACAATGTAGCCCTGTCCATATTACAATGTAGCCCTGTCCATATTACAATGTAGCCCTGTCCATATTACAATGTAGCCCTGTCCATATTACAATGTAGCCCTGTCCATATTACAATGTAGCCCCATGTCCATATTACAATGTAGCCCTGTCCATATTACAATGTAGCCCTGTCCATATTACAATGTAGCCCTGTCCATATTACAATGTAGCCCATATTACAATGTCCCTGTCCATATTACAATGTAGCCCTGTCCATATTACAATGTAGCCCTCCATATTACAATGTAGCCATATTACAATGTAGCCCTGTCCATATTACAATGTAGCCCTGTCCATATTACAATGTAGCCCTGTCCATATTACAATGTAGCCCTGTCCATATTACAATGTAGCCCTGTCCATATTACAATGTAGCCCAGTCCATATTACAATGTAGCCCAGTCCATATTACAATGTAGCCCTGTCCATATTACAATGTAGCCCTGTCCATATTACAATGTAGCCCTGTCCATATTACAATGTAGCCCTGTCCATATTACAATGTAGCCCTGTCCATATTACAATGTAGCCCTGTCCATATTACAATGTAGCCCTGTCCATATTACAATGTAGCCCTGTCCATATTACAATGTAGCCCTGTCCATATTACAATGTAGCCCTGTCCATATTACAATGTAGCCCTGTCCATATTACAATGTAGCCCTGTCCATATTACAATGTAGCCCTGTCCATATTACAATGTAGCCCTGTCCATATTACAATGTAGCCCTGTCCATATTACAATGTAGCCCTGTCCATATTACAATGTAGCCCTGTCCATATTACAATGTAGCCCTGTCCATATTACAATGTAGCCCTGTCCATATTACAATGTAGCCCTGTCCATATTACAATGTAGCCCTGTCCATATTACAATGTAGCCCTGTCCATATTACAATGTAGCCCTGTCCATATTACAATGTAGCCCTGTCCATATTACAATGTAGCCCTGTCCATATTACAATGTAGCCCTGTCCATATTACAATGTAGCCCTGTCCATATTACAATGTAGCCCTGTCCATATTACAATGTAGCCCTGTCCATATTACAATGTAGCCCTGTCCATATTACAATGTAGCCCTGTCCATATTACAATGTAGCCCTGTCCATATTACAATGTAGCCCTGTCCATATTACAATGTAGCCCTGTCCATATTACAATGTAGCCCTGTCCATATTACAATGTAGCCCTGTCCATATTACAATGTAGCCCTGTCCATATTACAATGTAGCCCTGTCCATATTACAATGTAGCCCTGTCCATATTACAATGTAGCCCTGTCCATATTACAATGTAGCCCTGTCCATATTACAATGTAGCCCTGTCCATATTACAATGTAGCCCTGTCCATATTACAATGTAGCCCTGTCCATATTACAATGTAGCCCTGTCCATATTACAATGTAGCCCTGTCCATATTACAATGTAGCCCTGTCCATATTACAATGTAGCCCTGTCCATATTACAATGTAGCCCTGTCCATATTACAATGTAGCCCTGTCCATATTACAATGTAGCCCTGTCCATATTACAATGTAGCCCTGTCCATATTACAATGTAGCCCTGTCCATATTACAATGTAGCCCTGTCCATATTACAATGTAGCCCTGTCCATATTACAATGTAGCCCTGTCCATATTACAATGTAGCCCTGTCCATATTACAATGTAGCCCTGTCCATATTACAATGTAGCCCTGTCCATATTACAATGTAGCCCTGTCCATATTACAATGTAGCCCTGTCCATATTACAATGTAGCCCTGTCCATATTGTCCATATTACAATGTAGCCCTGTCCATATTACAATGTAGCCCTGTCCATATTACAATGTAGCCCTGTCCATATTACAATGTAGCCCTGTCCATATTACAATGTAGCCCTGTCCATATTACAATGTAGCCCTGTCCATATTACAATGTAGCCCTGTCCATATTACAATGTAGCCCTGTCCATATTACAATGTAGCCCTGTCCATATTACAATGTAGCCCTGTCCATATTACAATGTAGCCCCCTGTCCATATTACAATGTAGCCCTGTCCATATTACAATGTAGCCCTGTCCATATTACAATGTAGCCCTGTCCATATTACAATGTAGCCCTGTCCATATTACAATGTAGCCCTGTCCCTTACAATGTCCATATTACAATGTAGCCCTGTCCATATTACAATGTAGCCCTGTCCATATTACAATGTAGCCCTGTCCATATTACAATGTAGCCCTGTCCATATTACAATGTAGCCCTGTCCATATTACAATGTAGCCCTGTCCATATTACAATGTAGCCCTGTCCATATTACAATGTAGCCCTGTCCATATTACAATGTAGCCCTGTAGTCCATATTACAATGTAGCCCTGTCCATATTACAATGTAGCCCTATTACAATCCATATTACAATGTAGCCCTGTCCATATTACAATGTAGCCCTGTCCATATTACAATGTAGCCCTGTCCATATTACAATGTAGCCCTGTCCATATTACAATGTAGCCCTGTCCATATTACAATGTAGCCCTGTCCATATTACAATGTAGCCCTGTCCATATTACAATGTAGCCCTGTCCATATTACAATGTAGCCCTGTCCATATTACAATGTAGCCCTGTCCATATTACAATGTAGCCCAGTCCATATTACAATGTAGCCCTGTCCATATTACAATGTAGCCCTGTCCATATTACAATGTAGCCCTGTCCATATTACAATGTAGCCCTGTCCATATTACAATGTAGCCCTGTCCATATTACAATGTAGCCCTGTCCATATTACAATGTAGCCCTGTCCATATTACAATGTAGCCCTGTCCATATTACAATGTAGCCCTGTCCATATTACAATGTAGCCCTGTCCATATTACAATGTAGCCCTGTCCATATTACAATGTAGCCCTGTCCATATTACAATGTAGCCCTGTCCATATTACAATGTAGCCCTGTCCATATTACAATGTAGCCCTGTCCATATTACAATGTAGCCCTGTCCATATTACAATGTAGCCCTGTCCATATTACAATGTAGCCCATGTCCATATTACAATGTAGCCCTGTCCATATTACAATGTAGCCCTGTCCATATTACAATGTAGCCCTGTCCATATTACAATGTAGCCCTGTCCATATTACAATGTAGCCCTGTCCATATTACAATGTAGCCCTGTCCATATTACAATGTAGCCCTGTCCATATTACAATGTAGCCCTGTCCATATTACAATGTAGCCCTGTCCATATTACAATGTAGCCCTGTCCATATTACAATGTAGCCCTGTCCATATTACAATGTAGCCCTGTCCATATGTAGCCCTGTCCATATTACAATGTAGCCCTGTCCATATTACAATGTAGCCCTGTCCATATTACAATGTAGCCCTGTCCATATTACAATGTAGCCCTGTCCATATTACAATGTAGCCCTGTCCATATTACAATGTAGCCCTGTCCATATTACAATGTAGCCCTGTCCATATTACAATGTAGCCCTGTCCATATTACAATGTAGCCCAGTCCATATTACAATGTAGCCCTGTCCATATTACAATGTAGCCCTGTCCATATTACAATGTAGCCCTGTCCATATTACAATGTAGCCCTGTCCATATTACAATGTAGCCCAGTCCATATTACAATGTAGCCCTGTCCATATTACAATGTAGCCCAGTCCATATTACAATGTAGCCCTGTCCATATTACAATGTAGCCCTGTCCATATTACAATGTAGCCCAGTCCATATTACAATGTAGCCCTGTCCATATTACAATGTAGCCATATTACTGTCCATATTACAATGTAGCCCAGTCCATATTACAATGTAGCCCTGTCCATATTACAATGTAGCCCTGTCCATATTACAATGTAGCCCTGTCCATATTACAATGTAGCCCTGTCCATATTACAATGTAGCCCTGTCCATATTACAATGTAGCCCAGTCCATATTACAATGTAGCCCTGTCCATATTACAATGTAGCCCTGTCCATATTACAATGTAGCCCTGTCCATATTACAATGTAGCCCTGTCCATATTACAATGTAGCCCTGTCCATATTACAATGTAGCCCTGTCCATATTACAATGTAGCCCTGTCCATATTACAATGTAGCCCTGTCCATATTACAATGTAGCCCTGTCCATATTACAATGTAGCCCTGTCCATATTACAATGTAGCCCTGTCCATATTACAATGTAGCCCTGTCCATATTACAATGTAGCCCTGTCCATATTACAATGTAGCCCTGTCCATATTACAATGTAGCCCTGTCCATATTACAATGTAGCCCTGTCCATATTACAATGTAGCCCTGTCCATATTACAATGTAGCCCTGTCCATATTACAATGTAGCCCTGTCCATATTACAATGTAGCCCTGTCCATATTACAATGTAGCCCTGTCCATATTACAATGTAGCCCAGTCCATATTACAATGTAGCCCTGTCCATATTACAATGTAGCCCTGTCCATATTACAATGTAGCCCTGTCCATATTACAATGTAGCCCTGTCCATATTACAATGTAGCCCTGTCCATATTACAATGTAGCCCAGTCCATATTACAATGTAGCCCTGTCCATATTACAATGTAGCCCTGTCCATATTACAATGTAGCCCTGTCCATATTACAATGTAGCCCAGTCCATATTACAATGTAGCCCTGTCCATATTACAATGTAGCCCAGTCCATATTACAATGTAGCCCTGTCCATATTACAATGTAGCCCTGTCCATATTACAATGTAGCCCTGTCCATATTACAATGTAGCCCTGTCCATATTACAATGTAGCCCTGTCCATATTACAATGTAGCCCAGTCCATATTACAATGTAGCCCTGTCCATATTACAATGTAGCCCTGTCCATATTACAATGTAGCCCTGTCCATATTACAATGTAGCCCAGTCCATATTACAATGTAGCCCTGTCCATATTACAATGTAGCCCAGTCCATATTACAATGTAGCCCTGTCCATATTACAATGTAGCCCTGTCCATATTACAATGTAGCCCTGTCCATATTACAATGTAGCCCTGTCCATATTACAATGTAGCCCAGTCCATATTACAATGTAGCCCTGTCCATATTACAATGTAGCCCTGTCCATATTACAATGTAGCCCTGTCCATATTACAATGTAGCCCAGTCCATATTACAATGTAGCCCTGTCCATATTACAATGTAGCCCAGTCCATATTACAATGTAGCCCTGTCCATATTACAATGTAGCCCTGTCCATATTACAATGTAGCCCTGTCCATATTACAATGTTGCCCTGTCCATATTACAATGTAGCCCTGTCCATATTACAATGTAGCCCTGTCCATATTACAATGTAGCCCTGTCCATATTACAATGTAGCCCAGTCCATATTACAATGTAGCCCTGTCCATATTACAATGTAGCCCTGTCCATATTACAATGTAGCCCTGTCCATATTACAATGTAGCCCAGTCCATATTACAATGTAGCCCTGTCCATATTACAATGTAGCCCTGTCCATATTACAATGTAGCCCTGTCCATATTACAATGTAGCCCTGTCCATATTACAATGTAGCCCTGTCCATATTACAATGTAGCCCTGTCCATATTACAATGTAGCCCTGTCCATATTACAATGTAGCCCTGTCCATATTACAATGTAGCCCTGTCCATATTACAATGTAGCCCTGTCCATATTACAATGTAGCCCTGTCCATATTACAATGTAGCCCTGTCCATATTACAATGTAGCCCTGTCCATATTACAATGTAGCCCTGTAGCCCCCAATGTGTCCATATTACAATGTAGCCCTGTCCATATTACAATGTAGCCCTGTCCATATTACAATGTAGCCCTGTCCATATTACAATGTAGCCCTGTCCATATTACAATGTAGCCCTGTCCATATTACAATGTAGCCCTGTGTAGCCCTGTCCATATTACAATGTATTCCATATTACAATGTAGCCCTGTCCATATTACAATGTAGCCCTGTCCATATTTCAATGTAGCCCTGTCCATATTTCAATGTAGCCCTGTCCATATTTCAATGTAGCCCTGTCCATATTACAATGTAGCCCTGTCCATATTACAATGTAGCCCTGTCCATATTACAATGTAGCCCTGTCCATATTTCAATGTAGCCCTGTCCATATTTCAATGTAGCCCTGTCCATATTACAATGTAGCCCTGTCCATATTACAATGTAGCCCTGTCCATATTACAATGTAGCCCTGTCCATATTACAATGTAGCCCTGTCCATATTACAATGTAGCCCTGTCCATATTACAATGTAGCCCTGTCCATATTACAATGTAGCCCTGTCCATATTACAATGTAGCCCTGTCCATATTACAATGTAGCCCTGTCCATATTACAATGTAGCCCTGTCCATATTACAATGTAGCCCTGTCCATATTACAATGTAGCCCTGTCCATATTTCAATGTAGCCCTGTCCATATTACAATGTAGCCCTGTCCATATTACAATGTAGCCCTGTCCATATTACAATGTAGCCCTGTCCATATTACAATGTAGCCCTGTCCATATTTCAATGTAGCCCTGTCCATATTTCAATGTAGCCCTGTCCATATTTCAATGTAGCCCTGTCCATATTTCAATGTAGCCCTGTCCATATTTCAATGTAGCCCTGTCCACATTACAATGTAGCCCTGTCCATATTACAATGTAGCCCTGTCCACATTACAATGTAGCCCTGTCCATATTTCAATGTAGCCCTGTCCATATTTCAATGTAGCCCTGTCCATATTTCAATGTAGCCCTGTCCATATTTCAATGTAGCCCTGTCCATATTACAATGTAGCCCTGTTCATATAGGCAAATTCTCACTAGTGACCTCTGTCATTGCCAACAAAGGGTATATAACAAAATATTGGGATAAACTTTTGTTATTGACCAAATACTTATTTTCCACCATAATTTGCAAATAAATTCATTAAAATCCTTCAATGTGATTTTCTGGATGTTTTTCTTCTCATTTTGTCTGTCATAGTTGAAGTGTACCTATGATAAATTACAGGCCTCATCTTTTTAAGTGGGAGAACTTGCACAATTGGTGGCTGACTAAATACTTTTTTGTCCCACTGTATCTGAGTAACTCAAACATAACTAAATCAATGGGAGCCCAATGCCTGACCGTTTTAGTTGTAATGGCGGCCATGATAAATGAATGAAGGGGAAATGTTTTTTTCTTTTTTTCTCTTCTGAATATGGGTGTGGTCTGTCTGGTTGTGGGGGTGGTTTGTCTTTTACATGGGTGTGGTCTATCTGATTGTGGGTGTGGTTTCTAACAGGGCCGATCTGATGTCCGTGAAGGAGGTTCTCAGCGGGAATGGTGAGTGTTCTATATTGGTCTATAGTTCTACTGTACGGTGGCTCTGCTGGGACAAAAATCACCCCTCATTCACTGTGTTCCTTCTAACAGCATGATCCAGATTGCTGAAGACTAACTTTGTGTCTGTAGATGAGGTGATTGGACAGGTGATGAACATTATGAAGAGCCAGTCTGTCCCCTACACTGCCGTCTACACTGCAGTGAGACCATCACGGGTAAGTGTGTTTACGTGTTAGGGCCGGGACTATACCAGTTACGTGTTAGGGCCGGGACTATACCAGTTACGTGTTAGGGCCGGGACTATACCAGTTACGTGTTAGGGCCGGGACTATACCAGTTACGTGTTAGGGCCGGGACTATACCAGTTACGTGTTAGGGCCGGGACTGTACCAGTTACGTGTTAGGGCCGGGACTATACCAGTTACGTGTTAGGGCCGGGACTGTACCAGTTACGTGTTAGGGCCGGGACTATACCAGTTACGTGTTAGGGCCGGGACTATACCAGTTACGTGTTAGGGCCGGGACTATACCAGTTACGTGTTAGGGCCGGGACTATACCAGTTACGTGTTAGGGCCGGGACTGTACCAGTTACGTGTTAGGGCCGGGACTATACCAGTTACGTGTTAGGGCCGGGACTGTACCAGTTACGTGTTAGGGGCCGGGACTGTACCAGTTACGTGTTAGGGCCGGGACTATACCAGTTACGTGTTAGGGCCGGGAACTATACCAGTTACGTGTTAGGGCCGGGACTGTAGCAGTTACGTGTTAGGGCCGGGACTATACCAGTTACGTGTTAGGGCCGGGACTATACCAGTTACGTGTTAGGGCCGGGACTATACCAGTTACGTGTTAGGCCGGAACTATACCAGTTACGTGTTAGGGCCGGGACTGTACCAGTTACGTGTTAGGGCCGGGACTATACCAGTTACGTGTTAGGGCCGGGACTATACCAGTTACGTGTTAGGGCCGGAACTATACCAGTTACGTGTTAGGGCCGGAACTATACCAGTTACGTGTTAGGGCCGGGACTGTACCAGTTACGTGTTAGGGCCGGAACTATACCAGTTACGTGTTAGGGCCGGAACTATACCAGTTACGTGTTAGGGCCGGGACTGTACCAGTTACGTGTTAGGGCCGGGACTATACCAGTTACGTGTTAGGGCCGGGACTATACCAGTTACGTGTTAGGGCCGGGACTATACCAGTTACGTGTTAGGGCCGGGACTATACCAGTTACGTGTTAGGGCCGGGACTATACCAGTTACGTGTTAGGGCCGGGACTGTACCAGTTACGTGTTAGGGCCGGGACTATACCAGTATCGACATATTCCTTAGTATCGTGGCAAGCTGATTTAACTTCTTTATAAAAACATCCCTAATTTTGGAAACAAACATTGTTGTCCTCAAGTCACATTTGATTTCTACTGAAGAAGAACATAAACACAACATGTGAAGTGTTGCTCTCCATGTTTCATGCGCTGAAATATAAAAGATCCTAGAGATGTTCCCGATGCACAAAAAGCTTTTCTCTCAAATGTTGTTCACAGATTAGTTTACGTCATTTAAATAAATGAATAAATTAAAATAAATTTACATGTTAGTGAGCATTTCTCCTTCGCCAAGATAAGTCCATCCACCTGTCACGTGTGGCATATCAAGAAGCTGATTAAACAGCATGATCATTACACAGGTGCACCTTGTGCTGCGGACTAGGGCTGTTACGGTGATCGTATTACCGCCACACTGGCGGCCCGAGTTATGATGGCAGTCAAATTCCACGTGAATTAATCTGAATAGTCTAAAAAGCATAACAGTAATCAAAAAATGTACCCTGGAAATAGCATTGTTGAGAGATCTGAAGAATCAGTTACTGATATGCTAATACTCTTAGTAAAAGTATTTATCTTCAACTCACAATCTGTAGATATGATTTAATTAGATTCAAATTGTATGTTAAACATCACAGTTGAAAAATAGAAATCGAAAGAGGGTGGAAGTGGTGTTGATGGGGATAGAACGACGGTCAAAGATAAAAGTTTGTAAAAATTATTCAAAATAAACAGTAAGTTTGAATAACGCACTTATACGCTGTTTATATCCTGTTTGCCTGAGGCTGATGCTGTATGCATATGCACACACTCACTCATTCAAACGCACACACACGGATACACATACAGTACCAGTCTAAAGTCTGGACAAACCAACTCATTCTACGTTTTTTCTTTATTTCTACATTGTAGAATAATAGTGAAGACATCAAAGTATGAAATAACACATGGAATCATGTAGTATTCCTCAAAGTAGCAACCCTTTGCCTTGATGACAGCTTTGTACACTCTTGGCATTCTCTCAACCAGCTTCATGAGGTAGTCTGGAATGCATTTCAATTAACAGGTGTGTCTTGTAAAAGTTCATTTGTGGAATTTCTTTCATCCTCAATCCATTTTAGCCAATCAGTTGTTGTGACAAGGTAGGGGTGGTATACAGAAGATAGCCCTATTTGGTAAAAGACCAAGTCCATATTATGGCAAGAACACCTCAAATAAGCAAAGAGAAATGACAGTCCATCATTACTTTAAGACATGAAGGTCAGACAATATGGAAAAAATGGGAACATTTTGAACATTTCTTCACCAAAACCATGAAGCGCTGTGATGAAACTGTCTCTCACAAGGACCGCCACAGGAAAGGAAGACCTATACTTACCTCTGCTGCAGAGGATAAGTTCATCAGAGTTACCAGCCTCAGAAATTGCAGCCCAAATAAATGCTTCAGAGTTTAAGTATCAGACACATCTCAACATAAACTGTTCAGAGGAGGCTGTTGAATCAGGCTTTCACGGTCGAATTGCTGCAAAGAAAACACTACTAAAGGACACCGATAAGAAGAAGAGACTTTCTTGGGCCAAG
>NW_026285486.1:0-11944 GCF_023373465.1 Oncorhynchus keta | reverse complement strand
TGTCCTCGTGCTCCTAGACCTTAGTGCTGCTTTTGATACCATCGATCACCACATTCTTTTGGAGAGATTGGAAACCCAAGTTGGTCTACGGACAAGTTCTGGCCTGGTTTAGATCTTATCTGTCGGAAAGATATCAGTTTGTCTCTGTGAATGGTTTGTCCTCTGACAAATCAACTGTACATTGGTGTTCCTCAAGGTTCATTTTAGGACCACTATTGTTTTTCACTATATATTTTACCTCTTGGGGATGTTATTCGAAAACATAATGTAAACTTTCACTGCTATGCGGATGACACACAGCTGTACATTTCAATGAAACATGGTGAAGCCCCCAAATTGCCTCGCTAGAAGCATGTGTTTCAGACATAAGGAAGTGGATGGCTGCAAACTTTCTACTATTAAAACTCGGACAAAACAGAGATGCTTGTTCTAGGTCCCAAGAAACAAAGAGATCTTCTGTTGAATCTGACAATTAATCTTAATGGTTGTACAGTCGTCTCAAATAAAACTGTGAAGGACCTCGGGCGTTACTCTGGACCCTGATCTCTCTTTTGAAGAAGATATCAAGACCATTTCGAGGACAGCTTTTTTCCATCTACGTAACATTGTAAAAATCAGAAACTTTCTGTCCAAAAATGATGCAGAAAAATTAATCCATGCTTTTGTCACTTCTAGGTTAGACTACTGCAATGCTCTATTTTCCGGCTACCCGGATAAAAGCACTAAATAAACTTCAGTTAGTGCTAAATACGGCTGCTAGAATCTGACTAGAACCAAAAAATTTGATCATATTACTCCAGTGCTAGCCTCTCTACACTGGCTTCCTGTCAAAGCAAGGGCTGATTTCAAGGTTTTACTGCTAACCTACAAAGCATTACATGGGCTTGCTCCTACCTACCTCTCTGATTTGGTCCTGCCGTACATACCTACACGTACGCTACGGTCTGAAGGCAGGCCTCCTAATTGTCCCTAGAATTTCTAAGCAAACAGCTGGAGGCAGGGCTTTCTCCTATAGAGCTCCATTTTTATGGAACGGTCTGCCTACCCATGTCAGGAGACGCAAACTCGGTCTCAACCTTTAAGTCTTTACTGAAGACTCATCTCTTCAGTGGGTCATATGATTGAGTGTAGTCTGGCCCAGGAGTGGGAAGGTGAACGGAAAGGCTCTGGAGCAACGAACCGCCCTTGCTGTCTCTGCCTGGCCGGTTCCCCTCTTTCCACTGGGATTCTCTGCCTCTAACCCTGTTACGGGGGCTGAGTCACTGGCTTGCTGGGGCTCTCTCGTGCCGTCCCTGGGGGGGTGCGTCACCTGGGTGGGTTGATTCACTGTTGTGGTCGGCCTGTCTGGGTTGCCCCCCCCCTTGGGTTGTACCGTGGCGGAGATCTTTGTGGGCTATACTCGGCCTTGTCTCAGGATGGTAAGTTGGTGGTTGAAGATATCCCTCTAGTGGTGTGGGGGATGTGCTTTGGCAAAGTGGGTGGGGTTATATCCTTCCTGTTTGGCCCTGTCCGGGGGTGTCCTCGGATGGGGCCACAGTGTCTCCTGACCCCTCCTGTCTCAGCCTCCAGTATTTATGCTGCAGTAGTTTATGTGTCGGGGCTAGGGTCAGTTTGTTATATCTGGAGTACTTCTCCTGTCCTATTCGGTGTCCTGTGTGAATCTAAGTGTGCGTTCTCTAATTCTCTCCTTCTCTCTTTCTTTCTCTCTCTCGGAGGACCTGAGCCCTAGGACCATGTCCCAGGACTACCTGACATGAGGACTCCTTGCTGTCCCCAGTCCACCTGGCCATGCTCCTGCTCCAGTTTCAACTGACCTGAGCCCTAGGACCGTGCCCCAGGACTACCTGACATGAAGGCTCCTTGCTGTCCCCAGTCCACCTGACTGTGCTGCTGCTCCAGTTTCAACTGTTCTGCCTTATTATTATTCGACCATGCTGGTCATTTATGAACATTTGAACATCTTGGTCATGTTCTGTTATAATCTCTACCCGGCACAGCCAGAAGAGGACTGGCCACCCCACATAGCCCGGTTCCTCTCTAGGTTTCTTCCTAGGTTTTGGCCTTTCTAGGGAGTTTTTCCTAGCCACCGTGCTTTTACACCTGCATTGTTTGCTGTTTGGGGTTTTAGGCTGGGTTTCTGTACAGCACTTTGAGATATCAGCTGATGTACGAAGGGCTATATAAATAAATTTGATTTGAAATTTGATATTATATTATGACAGACCGGCTAGATCTACTGTGTCTATTATATTATGACAGACCAGCTAGATCTACTGTCTCTATTCTATTATGACAGACCAGCTATATCTACTGTATCTATTGTATTATGACAGACCAGCTAGATATACTGTCTCTATTCTATTATGACAGACCAGCTAGATCTACTGTCTCTATTCTATTATGACAGACCAGCTATATCTACTGTCTCTATTGTATTATGACAGACCAGCTAGATCTACTATCTCTATTATATTATGACAGACCAGCTAGATCTAGTGTCTCTATTATATTATGACAGACCAACTAAATATACTGTCTCTATTATATTTTGACAGACCAGCTATATCTACTGTCTCTATTATATTTTGACAGACCAGGTAGATCTACTGTCTCTATTATATTATGACAGACCGGCTAGATCTACTGTGTCTATTATATTATGACAGACCAGCTCGATCTACTGTCTATTATATTATGACAGACCAGCTAGATCTACTGTCTATTTTATTATGACAGACCAGCTAGATCTACTGTCTCTATTGTATTATGACAGACCAGCTAGATCTACTTTGTCTATTATATTATGACAGACCAGCTAGATCTATCCTCGCTATTGTATTATGAGAGACCAGCTAGATCAATTGTCTCTATTATAATATGACAGACCAGCTAGATCTACTGTCTCTATTATAATATGACAGACCAGCTAGATCTACTGTCTCTATTATATTTTGACAGACCAGGTAGATCTACTGTCCCTATTATACTATGACAGACCAGCTAGATCTACTTTCTCTATTATATTATAACAGACCAGCTAGATCTACTGTGTCTATTATATTATGACAGACCAGCTAGATCTACTGTCTATTATATTATGACAGACCAGCTAGATCTACTGTCTATTTTATTATGACAGACCAGCTAGATCTACTGTCTCTATTGTATTATGACAGACCAGCTACATCTACTGTCTCTATTATATAATGAGAGACCAGGTAGATATACCGACTCCATTATAAAATGACAGACCAGCTAGATCTATTCTCGCTATTGTATTATGACAGACCAGCTAGATCAATTGTCTCTATTATAATATGACAGACCAGCTAGATCTACTGTCTCTATTATAATATGACAGACCAGCTAGATCTACTGTCTCTATTATATTATGACAGACCAGGTAGATCTACTGTCTCTATTATATAATGACAGACCAGCTAAATCTACTGTCTCTATGTCTCTATTATGTTATGACAGACCAGCTAAATCTACTGTCTCTATTGTATTATGACAGACCAGCTAGATCTACTGTGTATATTATATTATGACAGACCAGCTAGATCTACTGTCTATTACATTATGACAGACCAGCTAGATCTACTGCCTCTATTATATTATGACAGACCAGGTAGATATACTGTCTCTATTATATTATGACAGACCAGCTAAATCTACTGTCTCTATTATATTATGACTGACCAGCTAGATCTACTGTCTCTATTATATTATGACAGACCAGGTAGATATACTGTCTAAGTACATTATGACAGACCAGCTATATCTACTGTGTCTATTATATTATGACAGACCAGCTAGATCTATTGTCTCTATTATAATATGACAGACCTGCTAGATCTATTGTCTCTATTATAATATGACAGACCAGCTAGATCTACTGTCTCTATTATATTATGACAGACCAGCTAGATCTACTGTCTCTATTATATTATAACAGACGAGCTAGATCTACTGTCTCTATTCTATTATGACAGACCAGCTATATCTACTGTCTCTATTGTATTATGACAGACCAACTAAATCTACTGTCTCTATTATATTTTGACAGACCAGGTAAATCTACTGTCTCTATTATATTTTGACAGACCGGGTAGATCTATTGTCTCTATTATAATATGACAGACCTGCTAGATCTATTCTCTCTATTATAATATGACAGACCAGCTAGATCTACTGTCTCTATTATATTATGACAGACCAGCTAGATCTACTGTCTATATTATATTATAACAGACCAGCTAGATCTACTGTCTCTATTCTATTATGACAGACCAGCTAGATCTACTGTCTCTATTATATTATGACAGACCAGCTAGATCTAGTGTCTCTATTATATTATGACAGACCAACTAAATATACTGTCTCTATTATATTTTGACAGACCAGCAATATCTACTGTCTCTATTGTATTATAACAGACCAGCTAGATCTACTATCTCTATTATATTATGACAGACCAGCTAGATCTAGTGTCTCTATTATATTATGACAGACCAACTAAATATACTGTCTCTATTATATTTTGACAGACCAGCTAGATCTACTGTCTCTATTATATTTTGACAGACCAGGTAGATCTACTGTCTCTATTATATTATGACAGACCGGCTAGATCTACTGTGTCTATTATATTATGACAGACCAGCTAGATCTACTGTCTATTATATTATGACAGACCAGCTAGATCTACTGTCTATTTTATTATGACAGACCAGCTAGATCTACTGTCTCTATTGTATTATGACAGACCAGCTAGATCTACTGTCCTTTTTATACTATGACAGACCGGTTAGATCTACTGTCTCTATATTTTGACAGACCAGGTAGATCTACTGTCTCTATTATATTATGACAGACCGGTTAGATCTACTGTCTCTATTATATTATGACAGACCAGCTAGATCTACTGTCTCTATTATATTATGACAGACCAGGTAGATATACTATCTACTTATATTATGACAGACCAGCTATATCTACTGTGTCTATTATATTATGACAGACCAGCTAGATCTACTGTCTATTATATTATGGCAGACCAGCTAGATCTACTGTCTCTATTATATTATGACAGACCAGCTAGATCTACTGTCTCTATTCTATTATGACAGACCAGCTATATCTACTGTCTCTATTGTATTATGACAGACCAGCTAGATCTACTATCTCTATTATATTATGACAGACCAGCTAGATCTAGTGTCTCTATTATATTATGACAGACCAACTAAATATACTGTCTCTATTATATTTTGACAGACCAGCTAGATCTACTGTCTCTATTATATTTTGACAGACCAGGTAGATCTACTGTCTCTATTATATTATGACAGACCGGCTAGATCTACTGTGTCTATTATATTATGACAGACCAGCTAGATCTACTGTCTATTATATTATGACAGACCGGCTAGATCTACTGTGTCTATTATATTATGACAGACCAGCTAGATCTACTGTCTATTATATTATGACAGACCAGCTAGATATACTGTCTATTTTATTATGACAGACCAGCTAGATCTACTGTCTCTATTGTATTATGACAGACCAGCTAGATCTACTGTCTCTATTATATTATGAGAGACCAGGTAGATATACCGACTCCATTATAAAATGACAGACCAGCTAGATCTATTCTCGCTATTGTATTATGACAGACCAGCTAGATCAATTGTCTCTATTATAATATGACAGACCAGCTAGATCTACTGTCTCTATTGTATTATGACAGACCAGCTAGATCTACTATCTCTATTATATTATGACAGATCAGCTAGATCTAGTGTCTCTATTATATTATGACAGACCAACTAAATGTACTGTCTCTATTATATTTTGAAAGACCAGGTAGATCTACTGTCTCTATTATATTTTGACAGACCAGGTATATCTACTGTCTCTATTATATTATGACAGACCAGCTAGATCTACTGTCTCTATTATATTATGACAGACCAGCTAGATCTACTGTGTCTATTATATTTTGACAGACCAGGTAGATCTACTGTCTCTATTATATTATGACAGACCAGCTATATCTACTGTCTCTATTGTATTATGACAGACCAGCTATATCTACTGTCTCTATTATATTATGGCAGACCAGGTAGATATACTGTCTCTATTATATTATGACAGACCCGCTAGAGCTACTGTGTCTATTATATTATGACAGACCAGCTAGATCTACTGTCTATTTTATTATGACAGACCAGCTAGATCTACTGTCTCTATTGTATTATGACAGACCAGCTAGATCTACTGTCTCTATTATATTATGAGAGACCAGGTAGATATACCGACTCCATTATAAAATGACAGACCAGCTAGATCTATTCTCGCTATTGTATTATGACAGACCAGCTAGATCAATTGTCTCTATTATAATATGACAGACCAGCTAGATCTACTGTCTCTATTATAATATGACAGACCAGCTAGATCTAGTGTCTCTATTATATTATGACAGACCAGGTAGATCTACTGTCTCTATTATATAATGACAGACCAGCTAAATCTACTGTCTCTATGTCTCTATTATGTTATGACAGACCAGCTAAATCTACTGTCTCTATTGCATTATGACAGACCAGCTAGATCTACTGTGTATATTATATTATGACAGACCAACTAGATCTACTGTCTATTACATTATGACAGACCAGCTAGATCTACTGCCTCTATTATATTATGACAGACCAGGTAGATATACTGTCTCCATTATAAAATGACAGACCAGCTAGATCTACTGTCTATTTTATTATGACAGACCAGCTAGATCTACTGTCTCTATTGTATTATGACAGACCAGCTAGATCTACTGTCTCTATTATATTATGAGAGACCAGGTAGATATACCGACTCCATTATAAAATGACAGACCAGCTAGATCTACTCTCGCTATTGTATTATGACAGACCAGCTAGATCAATTGTCTCTATTATAATATGACAGACCAGCTAGATCTACTGTCTCTATTATAATATGACAGACCAGCTAGATCTACTGTCTCTATTATATTATGACAGACCAGGTAGATCTACTGTCTCTATTATATAATGACAGACCAGCTAAATCTACTGTCTCTATGTCTCTATTATGTTATGACAGACCAGCTAAATCTACTGTCTCTATTGTATTATGACAGACCAGCTAGATCTACTGTGTATATTATATTATGACAGACCAACTAGATCTACTATCTATTACATTATGACAGACCAGCTAGATCTACTGCCTCTATTATATTATGACAGACCAGGTAGATATACTGTCTCCATTATAAAATGACAGACCAGCTAGATCTACTGTCTCTATTGTATTATGACTGACCAGCTAGATGTACTGTCTCTATTATAATATGACAGACCAGCTAGATCTACTGTCTCTATTATATTATGACAGACCAGGTAGATCTACTGTCTACTTATATTATGACAGACCGGCTAGATCTACTGTGTCTATTATATTATGACAGACCAGCTAGATCTACTGTCTATTATATTATGACAGACCAGCTAGATCTACTGTCTATTTTATTATGACAGACCAGCTAGATCTACTGTCTCTATTGTATTATGACAGACCAGCCAGATCTACTGTCTCTATTATATTATGACAGACCAGCTAGATCTATTCTCGCTATTGTATTATGAGAGACCAGCTAGATCAATTGTCTCTATTATAATATGACAGACCAGCTAGATCTACTGTCTCTATTATAATATGACAGACCAGCTAGATCTACTGTCTCTATTATATTATGACAGACCAGCTAGATCTACTGTCTCTATTATATTATAACAGACCAGCTAGATCTACTGTCTCTATTCTATTATGACAGACCAGCTAGATCTACTATCTCTATTATATTATGACAGACCAGCTAGATCTAGTGTCTCTATTATATTATGACAGACCAACTAAATATACTGTCTCTATTATATTTTGACAGACCAGGTAGATCTACTGTCTCTATTATATTATGACAGACCAGCTAGATCTACTGTCTCTATTATATTATGACAGACCAGCTAGATCGACTGTCCCTATTATACTATGACAGACCAGCTAGATCTACTGTCTCTATTATAAAATGACAGACCAGGTAGATATACTGTCTCTATTATATTATGACAGACCAGCTAGATCTACTGTCTCTATTATATTATGACAGACCAGCTAGATCTACTGTCTCTATTCTATTATGACAGACCAGCTATATCTACTGTCTATATTGAATTATGACAGACCAGCAAGATCTACTATCTATATTATATTATGACAGACCAGCTAGATCTAGTGTCTCTATTATATTATGACAGACCGGCTAGATCTACTGTGTCTATTATATTATGACAGACCAGCTAGATCTACTGTCTATTATATTATGACAGACCAGCTAGATCTACTGTCTATTTTATTATGACAGACCAGCTAGATATACTGTCTCTATTATATTATGACAGACCAGCTAGATCTACTGTCTCTATTATATTATAACAGACCAGCTAGATCTACTGTCTCTATTCTATTATGACAGACCAGCTAGATCTACTATCTCTATTATATTATGACAGACCAGCTAGATCTAGTGTCTCTATTATATTATGACAGACCAACTAAATATACTGTCTCTATTATATTTTGACAGACCAGCTAGATCTACTGTCTCTATTATATTATGACAGACCAGCTAGATCGACTGTCCCTATTATACTATGACAGACCAGCTAGATCTACTGTCTCTATTATAAAATGACAGACCAGGTAGATATACTGTCTCTATTATAAGTGGTCCTTCTGTGGCTCAGTTGGTAGAGACATGGCGCTTGTAACGCCAGGGTAGTGGGTTCAGACCAGGACCACCCATACGTAGAATGTATGCACACATGACTGTAAGTCTCTTTATAAAAGCGTCAGCTAAATGGCATATATTATTATTATATTATTATATTATGACAGACCAGCTAGATCTACTGTCTCTATTATATTATGACAGACCAGCTAGATCTACTGTCTCTATTCTATTATGACAGACCAGCTATATCTACTGTCTATATTGTATTATGACAGACCAGCAAGATCTACTATCTCTATTATATTATGACAGACCAGCTAGATCTAGTGTCTCTATTATATTATGACAGACCAACTAAATATACTGTCTCTATTATATTTTGACAGACCAGCTAGATCTACTTTCTCTATTATATTTTGATAGACCAGGTAGATCTACTGTCTCTATTATATTATGACAGACCGGCTAGATCTACTGTGTCTATTATATTATGACAGACCAGCTAGATCTACTGTCTATTATATTATGACAGACCAGCTAGATCTACTGTCTATTTTATTATGACAGACCAGCTAGATATACTGTCTCTATTGTATTATGACAGACCAGCTAGATCTACTGTCTCTATTATATTATGACAGACCAGCTAGATCTATTCTCGCTATTGTATTATGAGAGACCTGCTAGATCTATTCTCTCTATTATAATATGACAGACCAGCTAGATCTACTGTCTCTATTATATTATGACAGACCAGCTAGATCTACTGTCTCTATTATATTATGACAGACCAGCTAGATCTACTGTCTCTATTATATTATAACAGACCAGCTAGATCTACTGTCTCTATTCTATTATGACAGACCAGCTAGATCTACTATCTCTATTATATTATGACAGACCAGCTAGATCTAGTGTCTCTATTATATTATGACAGACCAACTAAATATACTGTCTCTATTATATTTTGACAGACCAGGTAGATCTACTGTCTCTATTATATTATGACAGACCAGCTAGATCTATGTCTCTATTATATTATGACAGACCAGCTAGATCGACTGTCCCTGTTATACTATGACAGACCAGCTAGATCTACTGTCTCTATTATAAAATGACAGACCAGGTAGATCTACTGTCTCTATTATATTATGACAGACCAGCTAGATCTACTGTCTCTATTATATTATGACAGACCAGCTAGATCTACTGTCTCTATTCTATTATGACAGACCAGCTATATCTAATGTCTATATTGTATTATGACAGACCAGCAAGATCTACTATCTCTATTATATTATGACAGACCAGCTAGATCTAGTGTCTCTATTATATTATGACAGACCAACTAAATATACTGTCTCTATTATATTTTGACAGACCAGCTAGATCTACTTTCTCTATTATATTTTGATAGACCAGGTAGATCTACTGTCTCTATTATATTATGACAGACCGGCTAGATCTACTGTGTCTATTATATTATGACAGACCAGCTAGATCTACTGTCTATTATATTATGACAGACCAGCTAGATCTACTGTCTATTTTATTATGACAGACCAGCTAGATATACTGTCTCTATTATATTATGACAGACCAGCTAGATCTACTGTCTCTATTATATTATGACAGACCAGGTTAGATATACTGTCTACTTATATTATGACAGACCAGCTATATCTACTGTGTCTATTATATTATGACAGACCAGCTAGATCTACTGTCTATTATATTATGACAGGCCAGCTAGATCTATTGTCTCTATTATAATATGACAGACCTGCTAGATCTATTCTCTCTATAATATGACAGACCAGCTAGATCTACTGTCTCTATTATATTATGACAGACCAGCTAGATCTACTGTCTCTATTATATTATAACAGACCAGCTAGATCTACTGTCTCTATTCTATTATGACAGACCAGCTAGATCTACAATCTCTATTATATTATGACAGACCAGCTAGATCTAGTGTCTCTATTATATTATGACAGACCAACTAAATATACTGTCTCTATTATATTTTGACAGACCAGGTAGATCTACTGTCTCTATTATATTATGACAGACCAGCTAGATCGACTGTCCCTATTATACTATGACAGACCAGCTAGATCTACTGTCTCTATTATAAAATGACAGACCAGGTAGATCTACTGTCTCTATTATATTCCTGACAGACTCAGTTAGAGCATGGCGCTTGTAACGCCAGGGTAGTGGGTTCGATATACCACCCATACGTAGAATGTATGCACACATGACTGTAAGTCGCTTTGGTATAAACAGACCAGCTAAATGGCATATATTATTATGTATCTATTATATTATGACAGACCAGCTAGATCTACTGTCTCTATTATATTATGACAGACCAGCTAGATCTACTGTCTCTATTCTATTATGACAGACCAGCTATATCTACTGTCTATATTGTATTATGACAGACCAGCAAGATCTACTATCTCTATTATATTATGACAGACCAGCTAGATCTAGTGTCTCTATTATATTATGACAGACCAACTAAATATACTGTCTCTATTATATTTTGACAGACCAGCTAGATCTACTGTCTCTATTATATTTTGACAGACCAGGTAGATCTACTGTCTCTATTATATTATGACAGACCGGCTAGATCTACTGTGTCTATTATATTATGACAGACCAGCTAGATCTACTGTCTATTATATTATGACAGACCAGCTAGATCTACTGTCTATTTTATTATGACAGACCAGCTAGATATACTGTCTCTATTGTATTATGACAGACCAGCTAGATCTACTGTCTCTATTATATTATGACAGACCAGCTAGATCTATTCTCGTCTATTGTATTATGAGAGACCAGCTAGATCTATTGTCTCTATTATAATATGACAGAAGTGCTAGATCTATTCTCTCTATTATAATATGACAGACCAGCTAGACCTACTGTCTCTATTATATTATGACAGACCAGCTAGATCTACTGTCTCCTATTATATTATAACAGACCAGCTAGATCTAGTGTCTCTATTATATTATGACAGACCAAAAATATACTGTCTCTATTATATTTTGACAGACCAGCTAGATCTACTTTCTATTATATTTTGATAGACCAGGTAGA
>NW_026285485.1:0-12972 GCF_023373465.1 Oncorhynchus keta | reverse complement strand
ATTCATGCTCTTTATCAGGAATAGTCTTGCCCCTAGAGTCAGGACAGTGGAGTCCCTGCCCATCTTTATCAGGAATAGTCTTGCCCCTAGAGTCAGGACAGTGGAGTCCCTGCCCATCTTTATCAGGAATAGTCTTGCCCCTAGAGTCAGGACAGTGGAGTCCCTGCCCATCTTTATCAGGAATAGTCTTGCCCCTAGAGTCAGGACAGTGGAGTCCCTGCCCATCTTTATCAGGAATAGTCTTGCCCTAGAGTCAGGACAGTGGAGTGTCTGAAACCCTGCCTCATTGAAGAGTATCTTAAATAATTCTCACAGCGCCTCCAACATGGTAAATGGCGAGGTGATCTTACTGTATGTATGGTGTACAGACATGAACACCTGGCGACCTCGTCAAGAGGTTCGACCTCAACACCTAGCGACCTCGTCAAGAGGTTCGACCTCAACACCTCACGACCTCGTCAAGAGGTTCGACCTCAACACCTAACGACCTCGTCAAGAGGTTCGACCTCAACACCTAACGACCTCGTCAAGAGGTTCGACCTCAACACCTAGCGACCTCCTTGAGGTTCGACCTCAACACCTAGCGACCTCGTCAAGAGGTTCGACCTCAACACCTAGCGACCTCGTCAAGAGGTTCGAACTCAACACCTAGCGACCTCGTCAAGAGGTTCGACCTCAACACCTAGCGACCTCCTCGAGGTTCGACCTCAACACCTAGCGACCTCGTCAAGAGGTTCGACCTCAACACCTAGTGACCTCGTCAAGAGGTTCGACCTCAACACCTGGCGACCTCGTCAAGAAGTTCGACCTCAACACCTGGCGACCTCGGCCAAGAGGTTCGACCTCAACACCTGGCGACCTCGTCAAGAGGTTCGACCTCAACACCTAGCGACCTCGTCAAGAGGGTTGGATCTCTTGGCGTAACGGCAAAGGCGTTGGGTTGACAGATGCTGGACTTGGGTTTGAGTCCTGGTCGGGGCAACAACCCTGGAATTCCTTACAATATTGACATAAGAGGAAATCCACACATTGCACATCACTACAGGTCCTTCTGTGGCTCAGTTGGTAGAGCATGGCGCTTGTAACGCCAGGGTAGTGGGTTCGATCCCCGGACCACCCATACGTAGAATGTATGCACACATGACTGTAAGTCGCTTTGGATAAAAGCGTCAGCTAAATGGCATATATTATTATTATTATTATATATTAATATAGAGTTAATGAAGCAGGAGTTTTCAGATCAAAGCCTCAATGAAAATTCACACAGTATAAATTCACAAATACACACACCCAGTGATTAAAACACTTATCTGCCTTGGAGCTATAGATCAAACAGCAGTTGGTGTTATCTTAATGTAGTAAAGACAGAGGCATCTGCCTTGGGGTTATAGAGGAAACTGCAGCAAGAGTTGTGTTATCATAATGTAGAGTGTTGATTTGGCTCTGGTGGGTTTATAGATGGTTAAACTTGGTGGGTTTATAGATGGTTAAACATGGTGGGTTTATAGATGGTTAAACATGGTGTGTTTATAGACTGTAAAACATGGTGTGTTTATAGATGGTAAAACATGGTGGGTTTATAGACTGTAAAACATGGTGGGTTTATAGATGGTAAAACATGGTGGGTTTATAGATGGTTAAACATGGTGGGTTTATAGATGGTTAAACATGGTGGGTTTATAGATGGTTAAACATGGTGGGTTTATAGACTGTTAAACATGGTGGGTTTATAGATGGTTAAACATGGTGGGTTTATAGATGGTTAAACATGGTGGGTTTATAGATGGTTAAACATGGTGGGTTTATAGATGGTTAAACATGGTGGGTTTATAGACGGTTAAACATGGTGGGTTTATAGATGGTAAAACATGGTGGGTTTATAGATGGTAAAACATGGTGGGTTTATAGATGGTTAAACATGGTGGGTTTATAGATGGTTAAACATGGTGGGTTTATAGATGGTTAAACATGGTGGGTTTATAGATGGTTAAACATGGTGGGTTTATAGATGGTTAAACATGGTGGGTTTATAGATGGTTAAACATGGTGGGTTTATAGATGGTTAAACATGGTGGGTTTATAGATGGTTAAACATGGTGGGTTTATAGATGGTTAAACATGGTGGGTTTATAGATGGTTAAACATGGTGGGTTTATAGATGGTTAAACATGGTGGGTTTATAGACGGTTAAACATGGTGGGTTTATAGATGGTTAAACATGGTGGGTTTATAGATGGTTAAACATGGTGGGTTTATAGATGGTTAAACATGGTGGGTTTATAGACTGTAAACATGGTGGGTTTATAGATGGTTAAACATGGTGGGTTTATAGATGGTTAAACTTGGTGGGTTTATAGATGGTTAAACATGGTGGGTTTATAGATGGTAAAACATGGTGGGTTTATAGATGGTTAAACATGGTGGGTTTATAGATGGTTAAACATGGTGGGTTTATAGATGGTAAAACATGGTGGGTTTATAGATGGTTAAACATGGTGGGTTTATAGATGGTAAAACATGGTGGGTTTATAGATGGTAAAACATGGTGGGTTTATAGATGGTTAAACATGGTGGGTTTATAGATGGTAAAACATGGTGGGTTTATAGGTGGTAAAACATGGTGGGTTTATAGATGGTTAAACATGGTGGGTTTATAGATGGTTAAACATGGTGGGTTTATAGATGGTTAAACATGGTGGGTTTATAGATGGTTAAACATGGTGGGTTTATAGATGGTTAAACATGGTGGGTTTATAGATGGTTAAACATGGTGGGTTTATAGATGGTTAAACATGGTGGGTTTATAGATGGTTAAACATGGTGGGTTTATAGATGGTTAAACATGGTGGGTTTATAGATGGTTAAACATGGTGGGTTTATAGATGGTTAAACATGGTGGGTTTATAGATGGTTAAACATGGTGGGTTTATAGATGGTTAAACATGGTGGGTTTATAGATGGTTAAACATGGTTGGTTTATAGACTGTAAACATGGTGGGTTTATAGATGGTTAAACATGGTGGGTTTATAGATGGTTAAACATGGTGGGTTTATAGATGGTAAAACATGGTGGGTTTATAGATGGTTAAACATGGTGGGTTTATAGATGGTAAAACATGGTGGGTTTATAGATGGTTAAACATGGTGGGTTTATAGATGGTTAAACATGGTGGGTTTATAGATGGTTAAACATGGTGGGTTTATAGACGGTTAAACATGGTGGGTTTATAGATGTAAACATGGTGGGTTTATAGATGGTTAAACATGGTGGGTTTATAGATGGTTAAACATGGTGGGTTTATAGATGGTTAAACATGGTGGGTTTATAGATGGTTAAACATGGTGGGTTTATAGATGGTTAAACATGGTGGGTTTATAGATGGTTAAACATGGTGGGTTTATAGATGGTTAAACATGGTGGGTTTATAGACTGTAAAACATGGTGGGTTTATAGATGGTTAAACATGGTGGGTTTATAGATGGTTAAACATGGTGGGTTTATAGACGGTTAAACATGGTGGGTTTATAGATGGTTAAACATGGTGGGTTTATAGATGGTTAAACATGGTGGGTTTATAGATGGTAAAACATGGTGGGTTTATAGATGGTAAAACATGGTGGGTTTATAGATGGTTAAACATGGTGGGTTTATAGATGGTTAAACATGGTGGGTTTATAGATGGTTAAACATGGTGGGTTTATAGATGGTAAAACATGGTGGGTTTATAGATGGTTAAACATGGTGGGTTTATAGATGGTAAAACATGGTGGGTTTATAGTTGGTTAAACATGGTGGGTTTATAGATGGTTAAACATGGTGGGTTTATAGATGGTTAAACATGGTGGGTTTATAGATGGTTAAACATGGTGGGTTTGTAGACGGTTAAACATGGTGGGTTTATAGATGGTTAAACATGGTGGGTTTATAGATGGTTAAACATGGTGGGTTTATAGATGGTTAAACATGGTGGGTTTATAGATGGTTAAACATGGTGGGTTTATAGATGGTTAAACATGGTGGGTTTATAGATGGTTAAACATGGTGGGTTTATAGATGGTTAAACATGGTGGGTTTATAGATGGTTAAACATGGTGGGTTTATAGATGGTTAAACATGGTGGGTTTATAGATGGTTAAACATGGTGGGTTTATAGATGGTTAAACATGGTGGGTTTATAGACGGTTAAACATGGTGGGTTTATAGATGGTTAAACATGGTGGGTTTATAGACGGTAAAACATGGTGGGTTTATAGATGGTAAAACATGGTGGGTTTATAGATGGTTAAACATGGTGGGTTTATAGATGGTTAAACATGGTGGGTTTATAGATGGTTAAACATGGTGGGTTTATAGATGGTAAAACATGGTGGGTTTATAGATGGTTAAACATGGTGGGTTTATAGATGGTTAAACATGGTGGGTTTATAGACGGTTAAACATGGTGGGTTTATAGATGGTTAAACATGGTGGGTTTATAGATGGTTAAACATGGTGGGTTTATAGATGGTAAAACATGGTGGGTTTATAGACGGTTAAACATGGTGGGTTTATAGATGGTTAAACATGGTGGGTTTATAGATGGTTAAACATGGTGGGTTTATAGATGGTTAAACATGGTGGGTTTATAGATGGTAAAACATGGTGGGTTTATAGATGGTTAAACATGGTGGGTTTATAGATGGTTAAACATGGTGGGTTTATAGACGGTTAAACATGGTGGGTTTATAGATGGTTAAACATGGTGGGTTTATAGATGGTTAAACATGGTGGGTTTATAGATGGTAAAACATGGTGGGTTTATAGACGGTTAAACATGGTGGGTTTATAGATGGTTAAACATGGTGGGTTTATAGATGGTTAAACATGGTGGGTTTATAGACTGTAAAACATGAAAAATGTGAATGACATACGGCCTGTTTCATTCCGAAATGCTCATTAAACTGAGATTCCAGCTCTGTGTTCTGTTCACCTCCCAAATCTGGCCTAAATGGCATCCTATTCCTATATAGTGCACTACTACAGACCAGAGCCCTATTCCCTATATAGTTGTACTACTATAGACCAGAGCCCTATTCCCTATATAGTGGTACTACTATAGACCAGAGCCCTATTCCCTATATAGTACACTACTATAGACCAGAGCCCTATTCCCTATGTAGTGCACTACTTTAGACCAGAGCCCTATTCCCTATATAGTGGTACTACTATAGACCAGAGCCCTATTCCTATATAGTACACTACTATAGACCAGAGCCCTATTCCCTATATAGTGCACTACTATAGACCAGACCCCTATTGGGAATAGGAAGCCATTTGACACACAACCTGTCTGTGTGTGTGTGTGTGTGTGTGTCTGAGTGTCTGTGTGTGTGTCTGTGTGTGT
Organism: Oncorhynchus keta; assembly: GCF_023373465.1. Lineage (NCBI taxonomy): Eukaryota > Metazoa > Chordata > Actinopteri > Salmoniformes > Salmonidae > Oncorhynchus > Oncorhynchus keta. Next base: position 7,588 of record NW_026285485.1, on the reverse strand, counting down.
GTGTGTGTCTGAGTGTCTGTGTGTGTGTCTGTGTGTGTGTGTGTGTGTGTGTGTGTGTGTGTGTGTGTGTGTGTGTGTGTGTGTGTGTGTGTGTGTGTGTCTGTGTGTGTGAGTGTCTGTGTGGTCTGACTGAGGCATTCATCAAAGAGAGCTGTTACAAAAGAATGTTTTTACATTTCAAATTTGTAGCCGAATGTCAAAAGCTGTTGTGTTGTGTTGGAGGGAAACAGCCGTGTGGCCGCTTACCGGCTGCCAGACAAACGCTTAAATGGCAACAAGATGACTCAAATAACACATGGGTGTTAGGAATGTCTTCACAGCATGGAAACCTGTCATTACAAGGAATGTGATATTATAGAGAGCAACAGTAATGGCGTCTTTTGTAGGCACCAAATCCGCCATGGTTTGTTGGACAAAGGCTATGGCGAAATGAATGGAGTGTTTGTAGGGTTTTAGGATAAAAGCTGAAGATAAGGTCTGAGGTAAACACAGGCCTTGGAGATCGTATGTTTTGTTCTTCATCAGCTAACATCCCTTTTTGTGAAATTAGAACATTTATGTCATTTTAAAAAAGCACATAAAGGATTCATAATTCTCATAGAACAAAACATATAAGATCTCCAAAAACGGTGTTAACCTCAGACCTTATGACATCAAACTTTATGTTTATCCCAAAAACATTGAACATTTGAACATCTTGGCCATGTTCTGTTATAATCTCCACCCGGCACAGCCAGAAGAGGACTGGCCACCCTCATAGCCTGGTTCCTCTCTAGGTTTCTTCCTAGGTTTTGGCCTTTCTAGGGAGTTTTTCCTAGCCACCGTGCTTCTACACCTGCATTGCTTGCTGTTTGGGGTTTTAGGCTGGGTTTCTGTACAGCACTTTGAGATATCAGCTGATGTACAAAGGGCTATATAAATACATTTGATTTGATTTTGATTTGAGTTACGGCCAACCAGTTCATAACCCTGAGTTACGGCCAACCAGTTCACAACACTGAGTTACAGTCAACCAGTTCACAACCCTGAGTTACGGCCAAGCAGTTCACAACCCTGGGTTACGGCCAACCAGTTCACAACCCTGGGTTACGGCCAACCAGTTCACAACCCTGAGTTACAGCCAACCAGTTCACAACCCTGAGTTACGGCCAAGCAGTTCACAACCCTGGGTTACGGCCAACCAGTTCACAACCCTGGGTTACGCCAACCAGTTCACAACCCGGAGTTGTGGCCAACCAGTTCACAACCCTGGGTTACGGCCAACCAGTTCACAACCCTGGGTTACGGCCAACCAGTTCACAACCCTGAGTTACGGCCAACCAGTTCACAACCCTGGGTTACGGCCAACCAGTTCACAACCCTGGGTTACGGCCAACCAGTTCACAACCCTGAGTTACAGCCAACCAGTTCACAACCCTGAGTTACGGCCAAGCAGTTCACAACCCTGGGTTACGGCCAACCAGTTCACAACCCTGGGTTACGGCCAACCAGTTCACAACCCGGAGTTGTGGCCAACCAGTTCACAACCCTGGGTTACGCCAACCAGTTCACAACCCTGGGTTACGGCCAACCAGTTCACAACCCTGAGTTACGGCCAAGCAGTTCACAACCCTGAGTTACGGCCAAGCAGTTCACAACCCTGAGTTACGGCCAAGCAGTTCACAACCCTGGGTTACGGCCAACCAGTTCACAACCCGGAGTTGTGGCCCAACAGTTCACAACCCTGGGTTACGGCTAAGCAATTCACAACCCTGAGTTATGGCCAAGCAGTTCATAACCCTGGGTGACGGCCAACCAGTTCACAACCCTGGGTTACGGCCAAGCAGTTCACAACCCGGAGTTGTGGCCAACCAGTTCACAACCCTGGGTTACGGCCAAGCAGTTCACAACCCTGAGTTGTGTTGTGCAACATATTGTGTGAGTGCTTGCATAACATTGATGGTTATAAATATATTATGAGTGTGCAGCACAGTAGAGGGCCAGAGATGTTGAAAGGAACATGTTATGGAGCCCGCTATGTAGCCTACCCTGACATTGATAAAGAACAAGTCTATATATCCTACCCTGACATTGATAAAGAACAAGTCTATATATCCTACCCTGACATTGATAAAGAACAAGTCTATATATCCTACCCTGACATTGATAAAGAACAAGCCGATGTATCCTACCCTGACTTGGATAAAGAACAAGTCTATATATCCTACCCTGACATTGGATAAAGAACAAGCCGATATATGCTACCCTGACTTGGATAAAGAACAAGCCGATATATCCTACCCTGACTTGGATAAAGAACAAGCCGATATATCCTACCCTGACATGGATAAAGAACAAGCCGATATATCCTACCCTGACTTGGATAAAGAACAAGTCTATATATCCTACCCTGACTTGGATAAAGAACAAGTCTATATATCCTACCCTGACTTTGATAAAGAACAAGCCTGGTTCTTGCAACAACTGAAAAGTCCCAAAATATGTAAAGTCCTATGTACTGTATGTGAACTGGAGCTATACCAGGCTATATACTGTAGTTATACTGAGTTATACCAGGCTATATACTGTAGTTATCCAGTTATCCAGTTATACTGAGTTATACCAGTACTGTAGTTATCTAGATATACTGAGTTATACTGAGCTATACCAGGCTATATACTGTAGTTATACTGAGTTATACCAGGCTATATACTGTAGTTATACTGAGTTATACCAGGCTATATACTGTAGTTATACAAGTACACCCCTGTACAGGACGCCCTTGTACTGTACATCTCCTTAACGCAAATAAGCATTGGGTCCTATTTTTTTTTTTGTCTTTGGTATGACTCTGCCGGTGATCAAACTTCCAACCTTCCAATCTCAGGGTGGACAATCTAACCACAAGGCCACTGAGTTAGTCGGTTGTGTTGACTAGGGTTGGGGTCAATTCCATTTTAATTCCAGTCAATTCAGAAAGTAAACCAATTTCCATTTTAAAAATGTTCTTATTAAAAACCATTGAAGAGAATTGAAATGTCACTGTACCTCCTGAATTGAGTGAAATTCAAATGGAATTCACCCCAACCCTGGTGTTGACTTGACTGTATAAGTGTAGGCATATATATATATACACATGAGGTTATCTCTGTGTGTAGGCCACATGAGGTTATCTCTGTGTGTAGGCCACATGAGGTTATCTCTGTGTGTTAGGTAGGCCACATGAGGTTATCTCTGTGTGTAGGCCACATGAGGTTATCTCTGTGTGTAGGCCACATGAGGTTATCTCTGTGTGTAGGCCACATGAGGTTATCTCTGTGTGTTAGGTAGGCCACATGAGGTTATCTCTGTGTGTTAGGTAGGCCACATGAGGTTATCTCTGTGTGTTAGGTAGGCCACATGAGGTTATCTCTGTGTGTAGGCCACATGAGGTTATCTCTGTGTGTAGGCCACATGAGGTTATCTCTGTGTGTAGGCCACATGAGGTTATCTCTGTGTGTTAGGTAGGCCACATGAGGTTATCTCTGTGTGTAGGCCACATGAGGTTATCTCTGTGTGTTAGGTAGGCCACATTAGGTTATCTCTGTGTGTTAGGTAGGCCACATGAGGTTATCTCTGTGTGTTAGGTAGGCCACATGAGGTTATCTCTGTGTGTTAGGTAGGCCACATGAGGTTATCTCTGTGTGTTAGGTAGGCCACATGAGGTTATCTCTGTGTATAGGCCACATGAGGTTATCTCTGTGTGTAGGCCACATGAGGTTATCTCTGTGTGTAGGCCACATGAGGTTATCTCTGTGTGTAGGCCACATGAGGTTATCTCTGTGTGTAGGCCACATGAGGTTATCTCTGTGTGTAGGCCACATGAGGTTATCTCTGTGTGTAGGCCACATGAGGTTATCTCTGTGTGTTAGGTAGGCCACATGAGGTTATCTCTGTGTGTTAGGTAGGCCACATGAGGTTATCTCTGTGTGTTAGGTAGGCCACATGAGGTTATCTCTGTGTGTTAGGTAGGCCACATGAGGTTATCTCTGTGTGTTAGGTAGGCCACATGAGGTTATCTCTGTGTGTAGGCCACATGAGGTTATCTCTGTGTGTAGGCCACATGAGGTTATCTCTGTGTGTAGGCCACATGAGGTTATCTCTGTGTGTAGGCCACATGAGGTTATCTCTGTGTGTAGGCCACATGAGGTTATCTCTGTGTGTAGGCCACATGAGATTATCTCTGTGTGTAGGCCACATGAGGTTATCTCTGTGTGTTAGGTAGGCCACATGAGGTTATCTCTGTGTGTTAGGTAGGCCACATGAGGTTATCTCTGTGTGTTAGGTAGGCCACATGAGGTTATCTCTGTGTGTTAGGTAGGCCACATGAGGTTATCTCTGTGTGTAGGCCACATGAGGTTATCTCTGTGTGTTAGGTAGGCCACATGAGGTTATCTCTGTGTGTTAGGTAGGCCACATGAGGTTATCTCTGTGTGTTAGGTAGGCCACATGAGGTTATCTCTGTGTGTAGGCCACATGAGGTTATCTCTGTGTGTAGGCCACATGAGGTTATCTCTGTGTGTAGGCCACATGAGGTTATCTCTGTGTGTAGGCCACATGAGGTTATCTCTGTGTGTAGGCCACATGAGGTTATCTCTGTGTGTAGGCCACATGAGGTTATCTCTGTGTGTAGGCCACATGAGGTTATCTCTGTGTGTTAGGTAGGCCACATGAGGTTATCTCTGTGTGTTAGGTAGGCCACATGAGGTTATCTCTGTGTGTTAGGTAGGCCACATGAGGTTATCTCTGTGTGTTAGGTAGGCCACATGAGGTTATCTCTGTGTGTTAGGTAGGCCACATGAGGTTATCTCTGTGTGTTAGGTAGGCCACATGAGGTTATCTCTGTGTGTTAGGTAGGCCACATGAGGTTATCTCTGTGTGTTAGGTAGGCCACATGAGGTTATCTCTGTGTGTTAGGTAGGCCACATGAGGTTATCTCTGTGTGTTAGGTAGGCCACATGAGGTTATCTCTGTGTGTTAGGTAGGCCACATGAGGTTATCTCTGTGTGTTAGGTAGGCCACATGAGGTTATCTCTGTGTGTTAGGTAGGCCACATGAGGTTATCTCTGTGTGTTAGGTAGGCCACATGAGGTTATCTCTGTGTGTTTAGGTAGGCCACATGAGGTTATCTCTGTGTGTTAGGTAGGCCACATGAGGTTATCTCTGTGTGTTAGGTAGACCACATGAGGTTATCTCTGTGTGTTAGGTAGGCCACATGAGGTTATCTCTGTGTGTTAGGTAGGCCACATGAGGTTATCTCTGTGTGTTAGGTAGGCCACATGAGGTTATCTCTGTGTGTTAGGTAGGCCACATGAGGTTATCTCTGTGTGTTAGGTAGGCCACATTAGGTTATCTCTGTGTGTTAGGTAGGTCACATGAGGTTATCTCTGTGTATAAGTGTAGGCCACATGAGGTTATCTCTGTGTGTTAGGTAGGTCACATGAGGTTATCTCTGTGTGTTAGGTAGGCCACATGAGGTTATCTCTGTGTATAAGTGTAGGCCACATGAGGTTATCTCTGTGTGTTAGGTAGGCCACATGAGGTTATCTCTGTGTATAAGTGTAGGCCACATGAGGTTATCTCTGTGTGTTAGGTAGGCCACATGAGGTTATCTCTGTGTATAAGTGTAGGCCACATGAGGTTATCTCTGTATGTGTAGGCCACATGAGGTTATCTCTGTGTATAAGTGTAGGCCACATGAGGTTATCTCTGTATGTGTAGGCCACATGAGGTTATCTCTGTGTATAAGTGTAGGCCACATGAGGTTATCTCTGTGTATAAGTGTAGGCCACATGAGGTTATCTCTGTGTGTTAGGTAGGTCACATGAGGTTATCTCTGTGTGTTAGGTAGGCCACATGAGGTTATCTCTGTGTATAAGTGTAGGCCACATGAGGTTATCTCTGTGTGTTAGGTAGGCCACATGAGGTTATCTCTGTGTATAAGTGTAGGCCACATGAGGTTATCTCTGTGTGTTAGGTAGGCCACATGAGGTTATCTCTGTGTATAAGTGTAGGCCACATGAGGTTATCTCTGTGTATAAGTGTAGGCCACATGAGGTTATCTCTGTGTATAAGTGTAGGCCACATGAGGTTATCTCTGTGTGTTAGGTAGGCCACATGAGGTTATCTCTGTGTGTTAGGTAGGCCACATGAGGTTATCTCTGTGTATAAGTGTAGGTCACATGAGGTTATCTCTGTGTATAAGTGTAGGCCACATGAGGTTATCTCTGTGTATAAGTGTAGGCCACATGAGGTTATCTCTGTGTGTTAGGTAGGCCACATGAGGTTATCTCTGTGTGTAGGTCACATGAGGTTATCTCTGTGTATAAGTGTAGGCCACATGAGGTTATCTCTGTGTATAAGTGTAGGCCACATGAGGTTATCTCTGTGTATAAGTGTAGGCCACATGAGGTTATCTCTGTGTATAAGTGTAGGTCACATGAGGTTATCTCTGTGTATAAGTGTAGGCCACATGAGGTTATCTCTGTGTATAAGTGTAGGCCATGAGGTTATCTCTGTGTGTTAGGTAGGCCACATGAGGTTATCTCTGTGTATAAGTGTAGGCCACATGAGGTTATCTCTGTGTGTTAGGTAGGCCACATGAGATTATCTCTGTGTATAAGTGTAGGCCACATGAGGTTATCTCTGTGTGTTAGGTAGGCCACATGAGGTTATCTCTGTGTATAAGTGTAGGCCACATGAGATTATCTATGTGTGTTAGGTAGGCCACATGAGGTTATCTCTGTGTGTTAGGTAGGCCACATGAGGTTATCTCTGTGTATAAGTGTAGGCCACATGAGGTTATCTCTGTGTGTTAGGTAGGCCACATGAGATTATCTCTGTGTATAAGTGTAGGCCACATGAGGTTATCTCTGTGTATAAGTGTAGGCCACATGAGGTTATCTCTGTGTATAAGTGTAGGCCACATGAGGTTATCTCTGTGTGTTAGGTAGGCCAGTTGTTTCCAAACACATTCAACGTTATTTAAGCTTTAAACCAACAATATTTCTCTGCACAATGGCAAAATTTGTAGTTCAGGAAATGACAGTGCAGTGAAAGTGTCACGCCTTGGTCTTAGTATTTTGTGTTTTCTTTAATGATTTGTTCAGGCCAGGGTGTGACATGGGTTTATTGTATTGTGGTATTGGGGTTTTTGTAGGCATTGGGATTGTGGTTGATTAGGGGTGTGTCTAGTTTAGGCTGGGTTGCCTGAGGTGGTTCTCAATCAGAGTCAGGTGATTCTTGTTGTCTCTGATGGGGAACCGTATTTAGGTAGCCGGGGTTTCACTTTGTATTTCGTGGGTGATTGTTCCTGTCTCTGTGTAGTTTCTCCAGATAGCCTGTATTAGGTTTCACGTTCCGTTTGTTGTTTTGCTTTTGTATTAAGTTATTTCATGTATCGCTCTTCATTTATTAAAGACATGAGTAACCACCACGCTGCATTTCGGTCCGACTCTCTTCGACAAACGAAGAACGCCGTTACAGAATCACCCACCACACACGGACCGAGCAGCGTGTTAACAGGCAGCGACAGCATGAGCAGCGAAGGGAGGACGTTATGGACAGCAGA
>NW_026285484.1:0-2989 GCF_023373465.1 Oncorhynchus keta | reverse complement strand
CTCTCTTTCTCTCTTCTCTTCCTCTCCTCCTCCTCCTCCTCCTCTCTCTCTCTCTCTTCCTCTTCCTCTCCTTCCCCTCTCCTCTCTCTCCTCTCCTCCTCTCTTCCTCTCCTCTCCTCTCTCTCCTCTGCTCTCTTCTCCTCTTCTCCTCTCCTCCTCCTTCCCCTCTCTCTCTCTCTTTTCCTCTCCTCCACTCTTCCCTCTCCTCCCCCTTCTCCTCCTCTCCTCCTCTCTTCCTCCTTCTCTCTTCCCTCTCCTCCCTCCCTCTCCTCCCTCTCCTCTCCTCCCTCCTCCTCCTCTGCTTCTCCTTCTGACTCTCTCTCTTCTCCTCCTCCTCTCTCCTCTTCCCCCTCTCCCTCCTCTCTCCTTCTCTCTCCCACTTCCTCTCTCATCTCTTCCGATCTCTCTCTTCCCCTTCCTCCCTCCTCTCTCTCCTCTTCCCCTTCTCTTCCGCTCCTCTGCCCCTTCCTTCTACCTCTCTTCCCTCTTCCTCCTTCTATCCTTCTTCCCTTTCCTTCTCTTCCTGATCCTCCTCCTTCTTCCCCTCTCTTCTCCCTCCTCTTCTCCTCTTCCTCCTCTCTCCTCTCCTTCTCTCTCCTTCTTCCCCTCCTTCTCCTCTCCCTCTCCTCCTCCTTCTCTCCCCTCCCCTCTCTTCCTCTCCCTTCCATCTCTCTCCTCTCCCCTCCCTCTTCTCCCTCCCTTCTCTCTTCCATCCTCTCTCCTTCCCCTCGGCCTCTTCTCCTCTCCTTCCCTTCCTCTCCTCCCTCTACCCTTCCTTTCCCCTCCTCCCTCCTCTCCTCCTCTCTCTCCCTTCCCTCTCTCTTCCCTCCCTTCCCCCTCTCTCTCTCTCCTCTCTCTTCTTCTCTTCCCTCTCTTCTCTCTCCTCTTCCCTCTCCTCTCTCCTCTTCTCCTTCTCTTCCCTCTCTCTCCTCTCTTCTCCTCTCTCCTCCTCTCTTCCTCTCTCTTCCTCCTCTTCCCCTCTCTCTCTCCCTCTCCTCTCTCTCTTCCCCTCCTCTCTCTTCCTCCTTCTCTCTCCTCTTCCTCCTCTCCTCCTCTCTTCCTTCCTCCTCTCCTCTTCTCTCTCCTTCTCTTCTCTCTCTTCTCCTCCTCCTTCCCTTCTCTCCTCTCTCCACCCTCTCTTTCCCTCCTCTTCCTCCTCCTCCTCCTCTCTCTTCTCTCCTCTCTTCCCTCCTCTCTCTCCTCTCTTCCCTCTCTCTTCCTCCCTCTCTCCTCCTCTCTTCCTCCTCTCTTCCTCCCTTCCTCTCTCTTCTCCCTCTCTTCTCCTCCTCTTCCTTCCTTCTCTCCTCTCTTCCCCTCTCTTCCTCTCTCCTCTCTTCCCTCTCTCTTCTCCTCCTCTTCTCCCTCTCTCCCCCTCTCTTCCTCTTCTCTCTCCTCCTTCTTCCTCTCTTCCTCTCTCTCTCCTCCTCTCTCTCTCCTCTCTCCTCTCTCTCTCTCCCTCTCTTCTCCTCCTCTTCCCTCTCTCTTCCCCCTCTCTTCTCCACTCTTCTCCTCCTCTCTCTCTCTCTCTCCCTCTCTCTCCCTCTCTCTCTCCTCTCCTCTTCCTCTCTCTCCTCTCTTCCCTCTCTTCCCCTCTCTCCTTCCTCTCTCTTCTCCTCTCTCTCTCCTCTCTCTCTCTTCCTCTCTTCCTCTCCTCTCTCTCTCCCTCTCTCTCTCTCTCTCCTCTCTTTCTCTCCTCTCTTCCTCTCTTTCCCCTCTCCTCTCCTCTTCCTCTCTCTCTTCTCCTCCTCTTCCTCTCTCTCCCTCTCTCTCCCTCTCTCTTCCTCTCTCTCTTCTCCTCTTCTCTCTCCTCTCTCCTCTCTCTCCCTCCTCTCTTCTCCTTCTCTTCTCTCTCCTCTTCTCCCTCTCTTCCTCTCTTCGGCCCTCTCTTTATCACTCTTCTACTCACTCTTCTCTCTCTCTTCTCCTCCTCTTCCCCTCTCTCTTCCCCTCTCTTCTCACTCTTCTCCTCCTCTTCTCCTCTCTCTTCCCTCTTCTCTTCGCCTCTCTTCTCCACTCTTCTCCCTCCTTCTTCTCCTCTCTTCCTCTCTCTCTTCCCCCTCTCTTCCCCCTCTCTCTTCTCCACTCTTCGCCCTCTCTTCTCCACTCTTCTCCTCCTCTTCCTCCCTCCTCTTTCCCTCTCTTCCCCCTCTCTTCCCCTCTCTTCTCCACTCTTCTCCTCCTTCTTCTCCTCTCTTCCCTCTCTCCCCCCTCTCTTCCCCCCCTCTCTTCTCCACTCTTCTCCTCCTCTTCTCCCTCTCTTCCTCTCTCCTCCTCTCTTCCCCCTTCTCACTCTCTCTCTTCTCCATCCTCTTCCCCCCTCTCTTCTCTCCTCCTCTTCCCCTCTCTTCCCCCTCTCTTTTCCACTCTTCTCCTCTCCATTCGCCCTACTTAAAAAAAAAAAATGTATGGACAAAATATAACCCAGAATAAATTAAAGCTGTCAATGTACCAAATTAAGGGCTGTTTTTTCTCTCTCTCTTTAAAATTCCACACGTTGGTGCTATTTTCTTGGCGAGGAGGTATCACACCATGTTTAAGTAACATTAATTGTACCCAGCATATGTAACCGACACAACCTTTTCAGCACTACCAGCCAGCTATAATTGGACATTTGTAAGTGTAGTGCATGCATCGTTCTACTTGGCGAGCAGGCAAATAGCACTCTATCAATTATCATCACAGCTGTTGCTGCAGGGACATTTTTTGTGTTTTTTTGTTCTTAATTAACCCTTGTTTTAAATGTGTGAAACGCTGCCTGCCATCACGGCACAGACCGACAAAAAAGGGAGGGAAGTTGGTTTTTACTGAGGAAAGGGACAAAAAAAAACCATTAGTGTTTACATTTGAGGAAAAGCTACTGCACGTTGAATGAGAGTGATGATACGTAAAGAGCAGCAGAGGACAACACTGTGTTTTCACTTCGGGTTTTGTCTTACAACAAAAATCTAATTGCACTTATCTTTGGTGGCATTTGATTTTGATGTGGACT
>NW_026285483.1:25000-40000 GCF_023373465.1 Oncorhynchus keta | reverse complement strand
CATGATGACTCCTTGCTGTCCCCAGTCCACCTGGCCGTGCTGCTGCTCCAGTTTCAACTGTTCTGCCTTGTTATTATTGGACCATGCTGGTCATTTATGAACATTTGAACATCTTGGCCATGTTCTGTTATAATCTCCACCCGGCACAGCCGGGAAGAGGACTGGCCACCCCACATAGCCTGGTTCCTCTCTAGGTTTCTTCCTAGGTTCTGGCCTTTCTAGGGAGTTTTTCCTAGCCACCGTGCTTCTACACCTGCATTGCTTGCTGTTTGGGGTTTTAGGGGTGGGTTTCTGTACAGCACTTTGAGATATCAGCTGATGTACGAAGGGCTATATGAATACATTTGATTTGATTTGATTTGATGTGGGACCGGATGGCAGCTATTTGAGTCACTGGTCTGGCAGATGGCCAGTTCCTGGTTGCATTCTCAGGATATCGCCATGCGCTCCATTACTCTGGAGACATGATCGTAGATACATTTAAATACAGAGCCGGCAACCTTGAACCCCTCATAGCAATTTATCTCCTCCTCTCCTCTCTCCCAGATGGCCGTGGCCCATTCCAATGTCAGCCCCGTCAACAGGGAAGTAACCGTGGCAACCTTTCGACCTCTCGGTGGTGGTAAGGGGGGAGGCTCCCATCTGGTGTGTAAAATAGAGGGAGGTAGGAAGCCACGGCATTTGGATGGGGGACCGTCATCATTTCTCTGGGAGGGATAAAACGGGTTCGACCTGAGGGGATGGATCACTGGGTCGGCTGGTTCTAGTATCTTCCACCAGTAGGGACGCAGCGCCTCCCGGCGATGTTCGAGGCGCTGCAAACGGCCTCCACCCATGGCCGTCCCCCAACTGGTCATGGGGGTGACGCAGAAGGTCACCCTGTTCCTCTTCCCATGTCCGTCCCCAGTTGTGCCGGGTCCGGTCATGGTGGTGACGCAGAAGGTCACCCTGTTCCTCTTCCCATGGCCGTCCCCAGTTGTGCCAGCTGGTCATGGTGCTGAGGCAGAAGGTCACCCTGTTCCTCTTCCCATGGCCGTCCCCAGTTGTGCCAGTTGGTCATGGTGCTGAGGCAGAAGGTCACCCTGTTCCTCTTCCCATGGCCGTCCCCAGTTGTGCCAGCTGGTCATGGTGCTGAGGCAGAAGGTCACCCTGTTCCTCTTCCCATGGCCGTCCCCAGTTGTGCCAGCTGGTCATGGTGCTGAGGCAGAAGGTCACCCTGTTCCTCTTCCCATGGCCGTCCCCAGTTGTGCCAGTTGGTCATGGTGCTGATGCAGAAGGTCACCCTGTTCCTCTTCCCATGGCCGTCCCCAGTTGTGCCAGTTGGTCATGGTGCTGAGGCAGAAGGTCACCCTGTTCCTCTTCCCATGGCCGTCCCCAGTTGTGCCAGCCGGTCATGGTGCTGAGGCAGAAGGTCACCCTGTTCCTCTTCCCATGGCCGTCCCCAGTTGTGCCAGCTGGTCATGGTGCTGAGGCAGAAGGTCACCCTGTTCCTCTTCCCATGGCCGTCCCCAGTTGTGCCAGCTGGTCATGGTGCTGAGGCAGAAGGTCACCCTGTTCCTCTTCCCATGGCCGTCCCCAGTTGTGCCAGCTGGTCATGGTGCTGAGGCAGAAGGTCACCCTGTTCCTCTTCCCATGGCCGTCCCCAGATGTGCCAGTTGGTCATGGTGCTGAGGCAGAAGGTCACCCTGTTCCTCTTCCCATGGCCGTCCCCAGATGTGCCAGCTGGTCATGGTGCTGAGGCAGAAGGTCACCCTGTTCCTCTTCCCATGGCCGTCCCCAGTTGTGCCAGCTGGTCATGGTGCTGAGGCAGAAGGTCACCCTGTTCCTCTTCCCATGGCCGTCCCCAGTTGTGCCAGCTGGTCATGGCGCTGAGGCAGAAGGTCACCCTGTTCCTCTTCCCATGGCCAGTCCCCCAGTTGTGCCAGCTGGTCATGGCGCTGAGGCAGAAGGTCACCCTGTTCCTCTTCCCATGGCCGTCCCCAGATGTGCCAGCTGGTCATGGTGCTGAGGCAGAAGGTCACCCTGTTCCTCTTCCCATGTCCGTCCCCAGATGTGCCAGCTGGTCATGGTGCTGAGGCAGAAGGTCACCCTGTTCCTCTTCCCATGGCCGTCCCCAGATGTGCCAGCTGGTCATGGTGCTGAGGCAGAAGGTCACCCTGTTCCTCTTCCCATGTCCGTCCCCAGATGTGCCAGCTGGTCATGGTGCTGAGGCAGAAGGTCACCCTGTTCCTCTTCCCATGTCCGTCCCCAGATGTGCCAGCTGGTCATGGTGCTGAGGCAGAAGGTCACCCTGTTCCTCTTCCCATGTCCGTCCCCAGATGTGCCAGCTGGTCATGGTGCTGAGGCAGAAGGTCACCCTGTTCCTCTTCCCATGTCCGTCCCCAGATGTGCCAGCTGGTCATGGTGCTGAGGCAGAAGGTCACCCTGTTCCTCTTCCCATGTCCGTCCCCAGATGTGCCAGCTGGTCATGGTGCTGAGGCAGAAGGTCACCCTGTTCCTCTTCCCATGTCCGTCCCCAGATGTGCCAGCTGGTCATGGTGCTGAGGCAGAAGGTCACCCTGTTCCTCTTCCCATGTCCGTCCCCAGATGTGCCAGCTGGTCATGGTGCTGAGGCAGAAGGTCACCCTGTTCCTCTTCCCATGTCCGTCCCCAGATGTGCCAGCTGGTCATGGTGCTGAGGCAGAAGGTCACCCTGTTCCTCTTCCCATGTCCGTCCCCAGATGTGCCAGCTGGTCATGGTGCTGAGGCAGAAGGTCACCCTGTTCCTCTTCCCATGGCCGTCCCCAGTTGTGCCAGCTGGTCATGGTGCTGAGGCAGAAGGTCACCCTGTTCCTCTTCCCATGGCCGTCCCCAGTTGTGCCAGCTGGTCATGGTGCTGAGGCAGAAGGTCACCCTGTTCCTCTTCCCATGGCCGTCCCCAGATGTGCCAGCTGGTCATGGTGCTGAGGCAGAAGGTCACCCTGTTCCTCTTCCCATGTCCGTCCCCAGTTGTGCCAGCTGGTCATGGTGCTGAGGCAGAAGGTCACCCTGTTCCTCTTCCCATGTCCGTCCCCAGTTGTGCCAGCTGGTCATGGTGCTGAGGCAGAAGGTCACCCTGTTCCTCTTCCCATGTCCGTCCCCAGATGTGCCAGCTGGTCATGGTGCTGAGGCAGAAGGTCACCCTGTTCCTCTTCCCATGTCCGTCCCCAGATGTGCCAGCTGGTCATGGTGCTGAGGCAGAAGGTCACCCTGTTCCTCTTCCCATGTCCGTCCCCAGATGTGCCAGCTGGTCATGGTGCTGAGGCAGAAGGTCACCCTGTTCCTCTTCCCATGGCCGTCCCCAGTTGTGCCAGCTGGTCATGGTGCTGAGGCAGAAGGTCACCCTGTTCCTCTTCCCATGGCCGTCCCCAGTTGTGCCAGCTGGTCATGGTGCTGAGGCAGAAGGTCACCCTGTTCCTCTTCCCATGGCCGTCCCCAGATGTGCCAGCTGGTCATGGTGCTGAGGCAGAAGGTCACCCTGTTCCTCTTCCCATGTCCGTCCCCAGTTGTGCCAGCTGGTCATGGTGCTGAGGCAGAAGGTCACCCTGTTCCTCTTCCCATGTCCGTCCCCAGTTGTGCCAGCTGGTCATGGTGCTGAGGCAGAAGGTCACCCTGTTCCTCTTCCCATGGCCGTCCCCAGTTGTGCCAGCTGGTCATGGGGTGACGCAGAAGGTCACCCTGTTCCTCTTCCCATGTCCATCCCCAGTTGTGCCAGCTGGTCATGGTGCTGAGGCAGAAGGTCACCCTGTTCCTCTTCCCATGTCCGTCCCCAGTTGTGCCAGCTGGTCATGGTGCTGAGGCAGAAGGTCACCCTGTTCCTCTACCCATGTCCGTCCCCAGTTGTGCCAGCTGGTCATGGTGCTGAGGCAGAAGGTCACCTAGTTCCTCTTCCCATGTCCGTCCCCAGATGTGCCAGCTGGTCATGGTGCTGAGGCAGAAGGTCACCCTGTTCGTCGACCGTCTGAGAGATGTCCGATTTTACTGCTTCTTCCCTTGATGGAAGCAGGTCAAACGGTTAATGGAAACAACAAACATGAAACAAGAACAGAAGGGAGATGAACACCGGATCAATACCAACTGAGGAATGAACAAAAGGGACCTGCAAATGACCATATTGATGTTGTCCCTCTCTCTCTCTTTCTACTCTGTGTTGTTCCCTCACTCTCTCTCTCTCTCTCCCTTTCTACTCTGTGTTGTCCCCTCTCTCTCCTTTCTACTCTGTGTTGTTCCCTCTCTCTCTCTCTCTCTCTCTCTCTCCCTTTCTACTCTGTGTTGTCCCCTATCTCTCCCTTACCACTGTGTTGTCCCCTCTCCTCTCTCTCTCTCTCTCTCTCTCTCTCTCTCTCTCTCTCTCTCTCTCCTCTCTCTCCTCTCTCTCCCTTTCTCCTCTGTGTTGTCCCCTCTCTCCCTTTCTACTCTGTGTTGTCCCCTCCTCTCTCTCCCTCTCTCTCCCCTGTCTCTCTCCCTCTTCTCTTCTCTCTCTCCCTCTCTCCTCTCTCTCTCTATTTGTCTCACCTGTGTGCTCTCTCTCTCTCTCTCTCTCTGTCTCTCTCTCTCTCTCTCTCTGTCTCTCTCTCTCTCTCTCTCTCTCTGTCTCTCTCTCTCTCTCTCTCTCTCTCTCTCTCTCTCTCTCTCTCTCTCTCTCTCTCTCTCTCTCTCTCTCTCTCTCTCTCTCTCTCTCTCTCTCTCCTCTCTCTCTCTCTCCCCCTCTTTCTAATAGAACATTGAGAACAGAGACAGTAGTCCCCAACTCCTAATCATAACAACTAACCCCTGAACCTAAAATAGCCTTTTTTACAAGTGAGAACCAGAACAATTTCCTCATATCTCTGACTTCCAGTCGGTTTACTATTCTTGTGAGGACTGCTGGTCCACACACACACACACACACACACACACACACACACACACACACACACACACACACACACACACACACACACACACACACACACACACACACACACACACACACACACACACACACACACACACACACACACACACACACACACACACACACACACACACACACACACACACACACACACACACACACACACACACACACACACACACACACACACACACACACACACACACACACACACACACACACACACACACACACACACACACACACACACACACACACACACACACACACACACACACACACACACACACACACACACACACACACACACACACACACACACACACACACACACACACACACACACACACACACACACACACACACACACACACACACACACACACACACACACACACACACACACACACACACACACACACACACACACACACACACACACACACACACACACACACACACACACACACACACACACACACACACACACACACACACACACACACACACACACACACACACACACACACACACACACACACACACACACAGAGAGAGGCAAGGCAAGGGTCAGACAGGATGATTGTCTTTTTCAGTCTGTCTACAGACCATATTGATTTTTCCCACACTGCAGACCTCTCTCCTCTATTTCCTCTGTCCCCTCTCTCTCCCTTTCTACTGTGTGTTGTCCCCTCTCTCTCTCTCTCTTCTCTCTCTCCCTTTCTACTGTGTGTTGTCCCCTCTCTCTTTCTCTCTCCCCCTTTCTACTGTGTGTTGTCCCTCTCTCTTTCTCTCTCTCCTTTCTACTGTGTGTTGTCCCCTCTCTCTCTCTCTCTCTCTCTCCCCCTTTCTACTCTGTGTTGTCCCCTCTCTCTCCCTTTCTACCTGTGTTGTCCCTCCCTCTCTCTCTCTCTCTCTCTCTCTCTCTCTCTCTCTCTCTCTCTCTCTCTCTCTCTCTCCCTTTCTACTCTCTCGGTCTCCCTCTCTCTCCCTTCTACTCTGTGTTGTCCTCTCCCTCTCTCTCTCTCTCTCTCTCTCTCTCTCCCTTTCTACTCTGTGTTGTCCCCTCCCTCTCTCTATCTCTCTCTCTCTCTCTCCCTTTCTACTCTGTCTCTGTCTCCCTCTCGCTCTCCTTTCTACTCTGTGTTGTCCCTCTCTCTCTCTCTCTCTCTCTCTCTCTCTCTCTCTCTCTCTCTCTCTCTCTCTCTCTCTCCCTTTCTACTCTGTGTTGTCCCCTCTCTCTCCCTTTCTACTCTGTGTATCACCTCTAAAGGGTCAAGTCTACAACCAGGTATCACCTCTAAAGGGTCAAGTCTACATCCAGGTATCACCTCTAAAGGGTAAAGTCTACAACCAGGTATCACCTCTAAAGGGTAACATCTACATACAACCAGGTATCACCTCTAAAGGGTAACATCTACATACAACCAGGTATCACCTCTAAAGGGTCAAGTCTACATCCAGGTATCACCTCTAAAGGGTAACATCTACATACAACCAGGTATCACCTCTAAAGGGTAAAGTCTACAACCAGGTATCACCTCTAAAGGGTAAAGTCTACAACCAGGTATCACCTCTAAAGGGTCTCTACTACACACAAGTAGAGGGTTAGGGTTTGTATCGGGGAAGTAGTTAGTGGAGGGGTTTGGGGTTAGGAGAGGTGTAAGGTAAAGCACACACCTACTCATTCAAGGGTTTTTCTTTATTTTTACTAATGTCTACATCGTAGAATAATAGTGAAGACATCAAAACTATTAAATAACACATTATGGAATCATGGAGTAACCAAAACAAGTGTTAAATAAATACAAATATGTTTTAGATTCTGAGAATCCACCCTTTGTCTTGATGACACTCTTGGAATTCTCTCAACCAGCTTCATGAGGTAGTCACCTGGAATGATTTAAATGGTTGTTTACACACTGAAAGTAAGTGCTTAGACAAAAGCATCAAAACCTTAACTTTGGTAACCATGTTATTATTCCAATATTATTATTATTATTATTATTATTATTATTATTATTCCAATATTATTATTATTATTATTCCAATATTATTATTATTATTATTGTTATTATTATTATTATTATTATTATTATTATTATTATTATTCCAATATTATTATTATTATTATTCCAATATTATTATTATTATTATTGTTATTATTATTATTATTATTATTATTATTATTATTATTATTATTACAATATTATTATTATTATTATTATTATTATTATTATTATTACAATATTATTATCATTATTACAATATTATTATTATTACAATATTATTATTATTATTATTATTACAATATTATTATTATTGTTATTATTATTACAATATTATTATTATTATTACAATATTATTATTATTATTATCATTACAATATTATTATTATTATTACAATATTAGTATTATTATTATTATTACAATATTATTATTATTATTACAATATTAGATATACGCTCCTCAGTGAACAAAACACATAGGAAGAGTACTGTGAAGTACAAATAGAGTACTGTGAAGTACAAATAGAATGCTGTGGAGTACATATAGAGTACTGTGAAGTACAAATAGAATGCTGTGGAGTACATATAGAGTACTGTGAAGTACAAAGAGAGTACTGTGAAGTACAAATAGAGTACTGTGAAGTACAAATAGAGTACAAATAGAGTACTGTGAAGTACAAATAGAGTACAAATAGAGTACTGTGAAGTACAAATAGAGTACTGTGAAGTACAACAGAGTACAAATAGAGTACTGTGAAGTACAAATAGAGTACTGTGAAGTACATATAGAATACTGCGAAGTACAAATAGAATACTGTGAAGTACAAATAGAGTACTGTGAAGTACAAATAGAGTACAAATAGAGTACTGTGAAGTACAAATAGAGTACTGTGAAGTACATATAGAATACTGCGAAGTACAAATAGAATACTGTGAAGTACAAATAGAGTACTGTGAAGTACAAATAGAGTACAAATAGAGTACTGTGAAGTACAAATAGAGTACTGTGAAGTACATATAGAATACTGCGAAGTACAAATAGAATACTGTGAAGTACAAATAGAGTACTGTGAAGTATGAAGTACATTGTACAACAGTTTTGGATGTTACTGTGTACAGTATGACAGTACAGTACGTACAACAAAAATTACCTCACCAATGACATCATAGTCTTGCATTTTCTTCTACAGACGACTTCCTGAGGGTGGAAGGCAACGTCTGTTTCACCCACGAACAGGAAGTGGCCGTTTGTCAATCTAGTGTTGGCGAAACAACGCCACTCTCCGCCTACAGTACATCAATTACGAGAGAGACCAAATCATCGCAGAGAACACACAACGTACCACAACGTTCCACAAGGTTCCATCGCAGAGAACACAACGTACTCACAACGTTCCACAACGTTCCATCGCAGAGAACACAACATTCCACAATGTTCCACAATGTTCCATCGCAGAGAACACAACGTACCACAATGTTCCACAACGTTATCGCAGAGAACACAACATTCCACAATGTTCCACAACGTTCCATCGCAGAGAACACAACGTTCCACAACGTTCCACAATGTTCCATCGCAGAGAACACAATGTTCCACAATGTTCCACAACGTTCCATCGCAGAGAACACAACGTTCCACAACGTTCCACAATGTTCCATCGCAGAGAACACAACATTCCACAATGTTCCACAACGTTCCATCGCAGAGAACACAACATTCCACAATGTTCCACAACGTTCCATCGCAGAGAACACAACATTCCACAATGTTCCACAACGTTCCATCGCAGAGAACACAACATTCCACAATGTTCCACAACGTTCCATCGCAGAGAACACAACGTCCCACAACGTTCCACAATGTTCCATCGCAGAGAACACAACGTTCCACAATGTTCCACAACGTTCCATCGCAGAGAACACAACATTCCACAATGTTCCACAACGTTCCATCGCAGAGAACACACAACGTCCCACAAATCAAATCAAATCAAATTTATTTATATAGCCCTTCGTACATCAGCTGATATCTCAAAGTGCTGTACAGAAACCCAGCCTAAAACCCCAAACAGCAAACAATGCAGGTGTAAAAGCACGGTGGCTAGGAAAAACTCCCTAGAAAGGCCAAAACCTAGGAAGAAACCTAGAGAGGAACCGGGCTATGTGGGGTGGCCAGTCCTCTTCTGGCTGTGCCGGGTAGAGATTATAACAGAACATGACCAAGATGTTCAAATGTTCATAAATGACCAGCATGGTCGAATAATAATAAGGCAGAACAGTTGAAACTGGAGCAGCAGCAGTCAGGTGGAATGGGGACAGCAAGGAGCCATCATGTCAGGTAGTCCTGGGGCACTGTCCTAGGGCTCAGGTCCTCCGAGAGAGAGAGAAAGAAAGAGAGAATTAGAGAGAGCATATGTGGGGTGGCCAGTCCTCTTTTGGCTGTGCCGGGTGGAGATTATAACAGAACGTGGCCAAGATGTTCAAATGTTCATAAATGACCCAGCATGGTTGAATAATAGTAAGGCAGAACAGTTGAAACTGGAGCAGGAGCATGGCCAGGTGGACTGGGGACAGCAAGGAGTCCTCATGTCCACAACGTTCCCACAACGTTCCATCGCAGAGAACACAACATTCCACAATGTTCCACAACGTTCCATCGCAGAGAACACAACATTCCACAATGTTCCACAACGTTCCATCGCAGAGAACACAACATTCCACAATGTTCCACAACGTTCCATCGCAGAGAACACAACGTTCCACAATGTTCCACAATGTTCCATCGCAGAGAACACAACATTCCACAATGTTCCACAACGTTCCATCGCAGAGAACACACAATGTTCCACAACGTTCCCACAACGTTCCATCGCAGAGAACACACAACGCTCCACAACGCTCCACAACGTTCCATAAGTAATCAACGGGTACGCTCGACGCTTTGCCCGCCATCAACTCAAATCAAATCAAATGTTATTGGTCACATGGTTATCAGATGTTATTGGTCACATGGTTATCAGATGTTATTGGTCACATGGTTATCAGATGTTATTGGTCACATGGTTATCAGATGTTATTGGTAACATGGTTATCAGATGTTATTGGTCACATGGTTATCAGATGTTATTGGTCACATGGTTAGCAGATGTTATTGCTCACATGGTTATCAGATGTTATTGGTCACATGGTTATCAGATGTTAATGGTCACATGGTTATCAGATGTTAATGGTCACATGGTTATCAGATGTTATTGGTCACATGGTTAGCAGATGTTATTGGTCACATGGTTAGCAGATGTTAATGGTCACATGGTTAGCAGATGTTATTGGTCACATGGTTAGTAGATGTTATTGGTCACATGGTTATCAGATGTTATTGGTCACATGGTTAGCAGATGTTAATGGTCACATGGTTAGCAGATGTTATTGGTCATATGGTTATCAGATGTTATTGGTAACATGGTTATCAGATGTTATTGGTCATATGGTTATCAGATGTTATTGGTCATATGGTTATCAGATGTTATTGGTAACATGGTTATCAGATGTTATTGGTCACATGGTTAGCAGATGTTAATGGTCACATGGTTATCAGATGTTATTGGTCACATGGTTAGCAGATGTTATTGGTAACATGGTTATCAGATGTTATTGGTCACATGGTTAGCAGATGTTATTGGTCACATGGTTATCAGATGTTATTGGTCACATGGTTAGCAGATGTTATTGGTCACATGGTTAGCAGATGTTATTGGTCACATGGTTAGCAGATGTTATTGGTCACATGGTTAGCAGATGTTATTGGTCACATGGTTATCAGATGTTAATGGTCACATGGTTATCAGATGTTATTGGTCACATGGTTATCAGATGTTATTGGTCACATGGTTATCTTTCGATAGTGACCACGTGATTAGAAGATGTTATTGGTCACATGGTTATCAGATGTTATTGGTCACATGGTTAGCAGATGTTATTGGTCACATGGTTAGCAGATGTTATTGGTCACATGGTTAGCAGATGTTATTGGTCACATGGTTAGCAGATGTTAAGTGACTCCCCATCCCGCATGAGGGAGCTTAATCATTGACTGACACTAATTAGCATAACGCAACGGACATAAATATTCCTAGAAAATATTCCTGTTCATGAAAATCACAAGTGAAATATATTGAGACACAGCATAGCCTTTTGTTAATCACCCTGTCATCTCAGATTTTCATAATATGCTTTTCAGCCAAAGCTAGACAAGCATTTGTGTAAGTTTATCGATAGCCTAGCATAGCATTTTGTCCAGCTAGCAGCAGGTAACTTGGTCACGGAAATCAGAAAAGCAATCAAATTAAATCGTTTACCTTTGATGAGCTTCGGATGTTTTCACTCATGAGACTCCCAGTTAGACAGCCAATGTTCCTTTTTTCCAAGAATATTATTTTTGTTGGCGAAATTTGTTCTTCACGTTTGACTGAGAAATCGCCCCGAAATGGCAGTCACGAAACGGCAAAAATATTCCATATGCTCCATAATATCGACAGAAACATGGCAAACGTTGTTAAGAATCAATCCTCAAGGTGTTTTTTTAATATCTATTCGATAATATATCCATCGGGACAATTAGATTTTCAGTAGAACCGATTGGAATAATGGCTACCTCTGTATTTTACGCGAGAATCTCTCTGGGAGCATCAGGTGACCACTTGCGCAATGTAGCCGCTGGGTATTCTTCAACATAACTGCGTAAAACTACGTCACAATGCTGTAGACACCTTCGGGAATACGGAGAAAGAGTAATCTGGTTGATAGCCCATTCACTGCTTCAATAGGGACTCATTGGAACGCAGCGATTTCAAAACATGAGTCACTTCCGGATTGGATTTTTCTCAGGTTTTCGCCTGCAACATCAGTTCTGTTATACTCACAGACAATTTTTCTTACAGTTTTGGAAACGTTAGAGTGTTTTCTATCCTAAGCTGTCAATTATATACATATTGTAGCATCTTGTCCTGACAAAATATCCCGTTTACTACGGGAACGTTATTTGTCCAAAAATGAAAATACTGCCCCCTAGTCACAAAAGGTTTTAATGCGAGTGTAGCGTACGATTAAGCGGCTGTCCAGGGGGGGTTCCCATTTGATAGGAACACAGATAGAGACAAATACCTTCGCTATGACGTCGTGTCAGTAAGTGTCCCTGGTCTATACTGTAACACAGATAGAGTCAAATATCTTCGCTATGACAACGTGCCAGTAAGTGTCCCTGGTCTATACTGTAACACAGTTAGAGTCAAATACCTTCGCTATGACGACGTGCCAGTAAGTGTCCCTGGTCTATACTGTAACACAGTTAGAGTCAAATACCTTCGCTATGACGACGTGCCAGTAAGTGTCCCTGGTCTATACTGTAACACAGATAGAGTCAAATACCTTCGCTATGACATCGTGCCAGTAAGTGTCCCTGTACTGTAACACAGATAGAGTCAAATACCTTCGCTATGACAACGTGCCAGTAAGTGTCCCTGGTCTATACTGTAACACAGAGTCAAATATCTTCGCTATGACGTCGTGCCAGTAAGTGTCCCTGGTCTATACTGTAACACAGATAGAGTCAAATACCTTCGCTATGACGACGTGCCAGTAAGTGTCCCTGTGCTGTAACACAGATAGAGTCAAATACCTTCGCTATGACGACGTGCCAGTAAGTGTCCCTGTGCTGTAACACAGATAGAGTCAAATACCTTCGCTATGACAACGTGCCAGTAAGTGTCCCTGTGCTGTAACACAGATAGAGTCAAATACCTTCGCTATGACGACGTGCCAGTAAGTGTCCCTGGTCTATACTGTAACACAGAGTCAAATACATTCGCTATGACAACGTGCCAGTAAGTGTCCCTGTGCTGTAACACAGATAGAGTCAAATACCTTCGCTATGACAACGTGCCAGTAAGTGTCCCTGGTCTATACTGTAACACAGATAGAGTCAAATACCTTCGCTATGACGACGTGCCAGTAAGTGTCCCTGGTCTATACTGTAACACAGAGTCAAATACCTTCGCTATGACAACGTGCCAGTAAGTGTCCCTGTGCTGTAACACAGATAGAGTCAAATACCTTCGCTATGACAACGTGCCAGTAAGTGTCCCTGGTCTATACTGTAACACAGTTAGAGTCAAATACCTTCGCTATGACGTCGTGCCAGTAAGTGTCCCTGGTCTATACTGTAACACAGATAGAGTCAAATACCTTCGCTATGACGACGTGCCAGTAAGTGTCCCTGTGCTGTAACAAAGATAGAGTCAAATACCTTCGCTATGACAACGTGCCAGTAAGTGTCCCTGTGCTGTAACACAGATAGAGTCAAATACCTTCGCTATGACGACGTGCCAGTAAGTGTCCCTGGTCTATACTGTAACACAGAGTCAAATACCTTCGCTATGACAACGTGCCAGTAAGTGTCCCTGTGCTGTAACACAGATAGAGTCAAATACCTTCGCTATGACAACGTGCCAGTAAGTGTCCCTGGTCTATACTGTAACACAGATAGAGTGAAATACCTTCGCTATGACGACGTGCCAGTAAGTGTCCCTGGTCTATACTGTAACACAGAGTCAAATACCTTCGCTATGACAACGTGCCAGTAAGTGTCCCTGGTCTATACTGTAACACAGTTAGAGTCAAATACCTTCGCTATGACGTCGTGCCAGTAAGTGTCCCTGGTCTATACTGTAACACAGTTAGAGTCAAATACCTTCGCTGTATGACGACGTGCCAGTAAGTGTCCCTGTGCTGTAACACAGTTAGAGTCAAATACCTTCGCTATGACGTCGTGCCAGTAAGTGTCCCTGGTCTATACTGTAACACAGTTAGAGACAAATACCTTCGCTATGACGACGTGCCAGTAAGTGTCCCTGGTCTATACTGTAACACAGATAGAGTCAAATACCTTCGCTATGACAACGTGCCAGTAAGTGTCCCTGGTCTATACTGTAACACAGTTAGAGTCAAATACCTTCGCTATGACGACGTGCCAGTAAGTGTCCCTGGTCTATACTGTAACACAGATAGAGTCAAATACCTTCGCTATGACGACGTGCCAGTAAGTGTCCCTGGTCTATACTGTAACACAGATAGAGTCAAATACCTTCGCTATGACAACGTGCCAGTAAGTGTCCCTGGTCTATACTGTAACACAGTTAGAGACAAATACCTTCGCTATGACGACGTGCCAGTAAGTGTCCCTGGTCTATACTGTAACACAGATAGAGTCAAATACCTTCGCTATGACAACGTGCCAGTAAGTGTCCCTGGTCTATACTGTAACACAGTTAGAGTCAAATACCTTCGCTATGACAACGTGCCAGTAAGTGTCCCTGGTCTATACTGTAACACAGATAGAGTCAAATATCTTCGCTATGACGACGTGCCAGTAAGTGTCCCTGGTCTATACTGTAACACAGATAGAGTCAAATACCTTCGCTATGACGACGTGCCAGTAAGTGTCCCTGGTCTATACTGTAGATGGTACTGTACGATACTGTAATACAGTGATGGCAGTAGATGGTGTCCTATTGGCTATGACGACGTGCCAGTAAGTGTGCCTGGTCTATACTGTAGATGGTGTCCTATTGGCTATGACGACGTGCCAGTAAGTGTCCCTGGTCTATACTGTAGATGGTGTCCTATTGGCTATGACGACGTGCCAGTAAGTGTGCCTGGTCTATACTGTAGATGGTACTGTACGATACTGTAATACAGTGATGGCAGTAGATGGTGTCCTATTGGCTATGACGTCGTGCCAGTAAGTGTCCCTGGTCTATACTGTAGATGGTGTCCTATTGGTCTATACTGTAGATGGTGTCCTATTGGTCTATACAGTAGATGGTGTCCTATTGGTCTATACAGTAGATGGTGTCCTATTGGTCTATACTGTAGATGATGTCCTATTGGTCTATACAGTAGATGGTGTCCTATTGGTCTATACAGTAGATGGTGTCCTATTGGTCTATACAGTAGATGGTGTCCTATTGGTCTATACAGTAGATGGTGTCCTATTGGTCTATACAGTAGATGGTGTCCTAT
>NW_026285483.1:0-20000 GCF_023373465.1 Oncorhynchus keta | reverse complement strand
TTCTGGGATTGATTTGCACTTTTCTCACCAAAGTACGTGGTTCCTTCAGGCGTTTGGAAATTGCTCCCAAGGATGAACCAGACTTGTGGAGGCCTACAATTTTTTTCTGAGGTCTTGGCTGATTTCTTTTGATTTTCTCATGATGTCAAGCAAAGAGGCACTTAGTTTGAAGGTAGAGCTTGAAATACATCCACAGGTTCACCTCCAATTGACACAAAATGATGTCAATTAGACTTTCAGAAGCTCAAAAAGACATGACATAATTTTGTGGAATTTTCCAAGCTGTTTAAAGGCACAGTCAAATTAGTGTACCAATCACGCTTAATTTCACTATTGTTTAGAGCCTGAGGTATAACGTCAGGTAGAGACTGAGGTATATAGTCAGGTAGAGACTGAGGTATAAAGTCAGGTAGAGACTGAGGTATAACGTCAGGTAGAGACTGAGGTATAAAGTCAGGTATAAAGTCAGGTAGAGACTGAGGTATAAAGTCAGGTAGAGACTGAGGTATAAAGTCAGGTAGAGACTGAGGTATAACATCAGGTAGAGACTGAGGTATAAAGTCAGGTAGAGACTGAGGTATAACGTCAGGTAGAGACTGAGGTATAAAGTCAGGTATAAAGTCAGGTAGAGACTGAGGTATAAAGTCAGGTAGAGACTGAGGTATAAAGTCAGGTAGAGACTGAGGTATAAAGTCAGGTATAAAGTCAGGTAGAGACTGAGGTATAAAGTCAGGTAGAGACTGAGGTATAAAGTCAGGTAGAGACTGAGGTATAAGTCAGGTAGAGACTGAGGTATAAAGTCAGGTAGAGACTGAGGTATAACGTCAGGTAGAGACTGAGGTCAGGTATAAAGTCAGGTAGAGACTGAGGTATAAAGTCAGGTAGAGACTGAGGTATAAAGTCAGGTAGAGACTGAGGTATAACGTCAGGTAGAGACTGAGGTATAAAGTCAGGTATAAAGTCAGGTAGACTGAGGTATATAGTCAGGTAGACTGAGGTTTAAAGTCAGGTAGAGACTGAGGTTTAAAGTCAGGTATAAAGTCAGGTAGACTGAGGTATATAGTCAGGTAGACTGAGGTTTAAAGTCAGGTAGAGACTGAGGTATAAAGTCAGGTAGAGACTGAGGTATAAAGTCAGGGAGAGACTGCGGTATAAAGTCAGGAAGAGACTGAGGTATATAGTCAGGTAGACTGAGGTATAAAGTCAGGTAGAGACTGAGGTATAAAGTCAGGTAGAGACTGAGGTATAAAGTCAGGTAGAGACTGAGGTATAAAGTCAGGGAGAGACTGAGGTATAAAGTCAGGTAGAGACTGAGGTATAAAGTCAGGGAGAGACTGAGGTATAAAGTCAGGTAGAGACTGAGGTGTAAAGTCAGGTATAAAGTCAGGTAGACTGAGGTATATAGTCATGTAGACTGAGGTATATAGTCAGGTAGACTGAGGTATAAAGTCAGGTAGAGACTGAGGTATAAAGTCAGGTAGAGACTGAGGAATAAAGTCAGGTATAAAGTCAGGTAGAGACTCAGGTATAAAGTCAGGTAGAGACTGAGGAATAAAGTCAGGTATAAAGTCAGGTAGAGACTGAGGTATAAAGTCAGGTAGAGACTGAGGTATGAAGTCAGGTAGAGACTGAGGGGTATGAAGTCAGGTCCCTTCTGAGGTCCTAAAGTCAGGTTAGAGACTTTCTCTATAAAAAGGGAGGAGTAAACTGGAGGCCCTTTCCCCCTGAGGTGAGTGGGTTCGCCCCTTACTTTCCCTTCTCTCTCCTTCCCTACTCCCTCTTACTTTCTTTCTCTATCTCTCCTTCCCTACTCCCTCTTACTTTCTTTCTCTATCTCTCCTTCTCCCCTCCCTCCCTCCCTGTCCTTCTCCCTCCCTCCCTGCTCCCTCTTACTTTCTTTCTCTATCTCTCCTTCTCCCCCCTCCTTCTCCCTCTCCCTCCCTACTCCCTCTTACTTTCTTTCTCTATCTCTCCTTCTCCCCTCCTTCTCCCTCTCTTTCCTCCCTACTCCCTCTTACTTTCTTTCTCTATCTCTCCTTCTCCCCCTCCTTCTCCCTCTCCCTGCTCCCTCTTACTTTCTTTCTCTATCTTTCTTTCCCTCCTGCCCTCCCTCCCTCCTTCTCCCCCTCCTGCTCCTTCTCCCTCCCTCCTTACCTGCCCTCTTACTTTCTTTCTCTATCTCTCCTTCTCCCCCTCCTTCTCCCTCCCTCCCTGCTCCCTCTTACTTTCTTTCTCTATCTCTCCTTCTCCCCTCCTTCTCCTCCTCCCTCTCCCTCTTACTTTCTTTCTCTATCTCTCCTTCTCCCCTCCTTCCCTCCCTCCCTCCTTACTCCCTCTTACTTTCTTTCTCTATCTCTCCTTCTCCCCCTCCTTCTCCCTCCCTCCCTGCTCCCTCTTACTTTCTTTCTCTATCTCTCCTTCTCCCCCTCCTTCTCCCTCCCTCCCTGCTCCCTCTTACTTTCTTTCTCTATTCTCCTTCTCCCCTCCTTCCTCCCTCCCTCCCTTTCTCCCTCTTACTTTCTTTCTCTATCTCTCCTTCTCCCCCTCCTTCTCCCTCCCTCCCTGCTCCCTCTTACTTTCTTTCTCTATCTCTCCTTCTCCCCCTCCCTTCCTCCCTCCCTCCCTGCTCCCTCTTACTTTCTTTCTCTATCTCTCCTTCTCCCCCTCCTTCTCCCTCTCCCTCCCCTACTCCCTCTTACTTTCTTTCTCTATCTCTCCTTCTCCCCTCCTTCTCCTCCCCTCCCTGCCCCTCTGTTGATTGCGGCTATTATGTACCCATGGCCTGGGGATGTAGCTACCTACCTACACACACACACGCACGCACACATACACACACACATACACACACACACACACACACACATAAACACAGCTACTGCAGCAATTACCAAACAGTGTTAAAGTGGGATTGAATCAAAGGAGGAAATAATTGACATTCTGCATGCCCAACAGACACACACACACACACACACACACACACACACACACACACACACACACACACACACACACACACACACACACACACACACACACACACACACACACACACACACACACACACACACACACACACACACACACACACACACACACACACTACAGGAGGCTGCTGAGAGGACAGTCATAATAACAACAGCTGGAACGGGAAGAGCATCAAACTCATGGAAACCACTAGTTCCTCTCCAGCCGTTCCCCAATTAAGGTGCTCCACACACTACACTCCCACACCAACACAGAGAGAGGGAGAGGAGAGGAGAGAGAGAGAGAGAGAGAGAGAGAGAGAGAGAGAGGGAGATAAAGAGAGAGAAATAGAGAGATAAAGAGAGAGAGAGAGAGAGAGAGAGAGAGAGAGAGAGAGAGAGAGAGACAGAGAGGGAGAGACAGAGAGATAGAGAGAGGCAGAAAGAGAGAGAGAGAGAGAGAGAGAGAGAGAGAGAGAGAGAGATAAAGAGAGAGAGAGAGAGAGATGAAAATATCCAATGCCTCAGATCTATCCATCAGGCCAATACTGTCTGATATGTAGAAAGAGTCAATCACCACCTTCCGTGAAACCCCACTTTAAGATATGTAGAAACCAGTATTAAAAGATTTGGATGTCATAAGGTGAATGCACAATTTGTAAGTCGCTCTGGATAAGAGCGTCTGCTAAAATGACTTAAATGTAATGTATGTAAATGTAGAAACCAGGCAGTGTGACAGTGTGACTGTGTCTGAGCACCGTACAAGGTAGAGGGGTAGCGGGCAGGAGTCGGGTTCGGGGCGGGGGTAGGGAGGAGTTATCCGGCCAGTATAAAGCTTCCAGGGCTTGGGGTTGGAAAGGGAGTTCCCTGGTCCACACTGCTGTGAGTTCGCACGTTAAAAACAGAGGGTGAAATCCCCCAGCCCATGGAGACAGAAACACCGAAATAAACGGCACGGATTAACGGATGAGATTGACAGCCGAAACGCGCGGTTGGGAGAATGTGTGTAACATTGAACAGGTTTTGACGCAGCGCTGTTATAAACAAACCCCGGTTGATTCTGCAGACAGAGACACGGAGGTATTCTCTACCCCCTCCTCCCTTTGACTCGTTACTATTCCTGCAACATTACCTCAACTTTCCTGCGGGGTTTATTTGGGATACTACTACCTGAACCGTTTTGGATCTAACAACCTCCTAATTAGGCTACTCTCCTCCGCTGCGTTTCCGCTCCTGGGTTTTTGGATTATTTTTGTTTTCTGCTGCTGTGGTGAACACTTGTAACCTTCAAGGATCTCTCAAGAGTGATTTTTTGAAGGTGCACCGACCGGTAGGTTACGATTGGTTTACGGTGGTTACTTTCCAAGACGGGCCTCGTCTCTCCTCTACACCGCTCACGGCATCAGGTGGCCGGGCCACTGCAGAGAGAGAGAGAGAGTGAGTGGTCTAACGCACAGCGTCGCTCTGCCTCGGAGGAAAACGCAGACTCGTCATTGTGTGTGTGTGTGTGTGTGTGTGTGTGTGTGTGTGTGTGTGTGTGTGTGTGTGTGTGTGTGTGTGTGTTCGAGTGATAGGGAGAGAGAGAAAGGGAGAGTGAGAGGAAGGGAGAAAAGAGGGATTGAGTGTGTGTGTGCGTGCGAGGTGTTGCTTGGACAGACGCAGTGAAACGTTCCTGTTTTCTTCTCTTCTCCCTCACACACACACACGCAGTCTCGGAGAGCTCTTTCACCGACAACACACACACACGGAGTGTGATTCTAAGCACGGGGCTCTTCCCGGTGTTAAACGGACGTCTGAAGGAAATCAATACCTCAGCCACGTTGACCTGCACGAGATCACGATTTATTCGCTCTGCGCGTGCTGTGAATGAATAATATAACAGCCAATCACTCACCCACCTCGCGCTGTGTCTAATCTCACCTGGTGTGTGTGTGTGTGTGTGTGAGAGAGGGCGAGTGTGTGTGTTTCGCCAAAAGGTTCATTAGGAGGTGTTTCTTGGGTTCACCGTGTATACATCGCTTCACACGGAGGGGATTACCGCACTGCATGCCGCGGCCATGTGGGAGAACTTTGTGCCGCTCTAGCGCCAGTTGTCCGTCTACCAGCCTGCCGCCCTGCCGCACTCTCTTTCCGCCCGGCCGCTGTCATCCAGACTTGCGGGTTTCGTCTGACATGTGATTTTTTATATACTACAATAAAACCGCAACAACGAGGAGGAGCAAAACAAAATAAACAAACAGAAAGAGAGAACGAGTTGGAATCCTCCTCGTGGGGATTTTAAACTCCTCCTGTGGATTTTACAACCCCTTCGGTGACTCCTTGGCTCCTCTCTCCTTGGTATAGGCTACCAAACCAGTCCACTGCAGTGATAATGTCCCTACGGTCGGCCTCAGCTCTGGGTCTGTGTCGCTGTCTGCTGGCTGTCCTGGTGGTCCTGGGGCTGTCCAGCCGGGCAGAGGGCCAGCCATGCCCGGCACAGTGCTCCTGTTCCGGCTCTACTGTGGACTGTCACGGCCAGGGTCTTCGCAGCGTTCCCAGGAATATACCACGCAATGCAGAGAGACTGTGAGTATATACAGTAGTCACTATATAGTTTATTGTCTCCCCTCCCTGAAGGCTATAATATAGACCAGGGGTATTAGGACTGTAGTCACTATATAGTTTATTGTCTCCCTCCCTGAAGGCTATAATATAGACCAGGGGTACTAGGACTGTAGTCACTATATAGTTTAATATATAATAAGGCTATAATATAATAATATAATAATATATAATAATAATTTATTGTTTCCCAGAAGGCTTTAATATAGACCAGGGGTACTTACAGTGTAGTCATTCTATATGGGTTGTCTCGAACCCACTACCCTGGCGTGAAGCGCCATGCTCTACCAACTGAGCTACTAGAAGGACCAGTCACTAGAAGGATTGTCTCCCCTCCTGGGCTATAATATAGACCAGGGGTATTAGGACTGTAGTCCATAGGTTTATTGTCCCCCTCCTGGGGTATAATATAGACCAGGGGTACTAGGTAAATCACATATAGTTTATTGTCTCCCTCATTGCTGGTAAAATTGCTATAATATAAGTCCACCTAGGGGTATTATTTGATAATAGTATTTTTATTTATTTTACCTTTATTTAACCAGGCAAGTCAGTTAAGTCACACATTCTTATTTTCAATCCCTGGGAACAGTATTAACTGCCTGTTCAGGGGCAGAACTGTAGATTTGTACCTTTATTGTCAGCTCCCTTGAACGCTATAACCTATAGACCAGGTTACTAGTCCAACGCTCTAACCACTAGGCTTTATTGTCTCCCGCCCGCCCCTACAACAGAATCCTCCAAAAATGAAGTCCATTCTGATGAAGTTTTCTCCTCAACAGAACCATAGACCAGGGGTATTAGGACTGTAGTCACTATATAGGGTTTATTGTCTCCTCCCTGAAGGCTTTTAGACCAGGGTATTAGGACTGAAGTCACTATATAGTTTATTGTCTCCTCCCTGAAGGCTATAATATAGACCCATCGGTACGGGACTGTAGTCTTATATAGTTTATTGTCTCCTCCCGCAGAAAATATTTGACCAGTCCGAAACCCAGTCACTACACAGTTTATTGTCTCACACGCCACGAAGGCTATAATACAGACCACACACACACACTGTAGTCACACACACATTGTCTCACACACACAGGCATACACACACACCACACAGGACACACAGTCACACACACACACACACACACGCACACACACACACAAGGCTATAATACACACCACATTAGGACAGTCACTATACAGTTTACACACTCACACACACACACACACACACACACACACACACACACACACACACACACACACACACATTAACACTCACCCACACACACACACACACACACACACGCATTAGGACACACACACACACAGTTTACACACACCCCACCACACACACACACACACAGACACACACACACACACACACACACACACACACACACACACACACACACACAACACACACACAGGGGTATTAGGACAGTCACTATACAGGGTTTATTGTCTCCCACTAAGGCTATACACACACACACAGCTCGAACTAATCAAAATACGGATTTAGTGAATGTACTTTTTGAAGCTAATAAATCCTGTAGGAGAGTTTTTCTACCCGACTGTGGAGATGGATGTTTTTGTTAAACTAAAACATTTTCATTTACCTGTCAACAGATTGAGGTTTATTGATCTCCCTAATGGCTATAATCCGACAATTAAACTGTAGCACTATTGCTTTATTGCTCATCCTTATCTCATCATTCCTTTATCCTGCTCATCGTTATCTCATCATTCCTTTATCCTGCTCCATCGTTATCTCAGGGGTCATTCCTTTATCACTATCATCGTTATCTCACCATCCCTGAATCCTATTAGCTCATCGTTATTCATCATTCCTTTATCCTGCTCATCGTTATCTCATCATTCCTTTATCCTGCTCCTTTCATAGGTTTGAATTATCTCATCATTCCTTTATCCTGCTCATTGTCACGTTATCTCATCATTCCTTTATCCTGTTCATCGTTATCTCATCATTCCTTTATCCTGCTCCTCGTTATCTCATCATTCCTTTATCCTGCTCCCTCGTTATCTCATCATTCCTTTATCCTGCTCATCGTTATCTCATCATTCCTTTATCCTGCTCATCGTTATCTCATCATTCCTTTATCCTGCTCATCGTTATCTCATCATTCCTTTATCCTGCTCATCGTTATCTCATCATTCCTTTATCCTGCTCATCGTTATCTCATCATTCCTTTATCCTGCTCATCGTTATCTCATCATTCCTTTATCCTGCTCATCGTTATCTCATCATTCCTTTATCCTGCTCATCGTTATCTCATCATTCCTTTATCCTGCTCATCGTCTCATTCCTTTATCCTGCTCATCGTTATCTCATCATTCCTTTATCCTGCTCATCATTATCTCATCATTCCTTTATCCTGCTCATCGTTATCTCATCATTCCTTTATCCTGCTCATCGTTTCATAGGTTTGAATTATCTCATCATTCCTTTATCCTGCTCATCGTTATCTCACCATTCCTTTATACTGCTCATCTTTATCTCATCATTCCTTTATCCTGCTCATCGTTTTCATCATTCCTTTATCCTGCTCATCGTTATCTCATCATTCCTTTATCCTGCTCATCGTTATCTCATCAATCCTTTATCCTGCTCATCGCTTCATAGGTTTGAATTATCTCATCATGCCTTTATCCTGCTCATCGTTATCTCACCATTCCTTTATCCTGCTCATCGTTATCTCACCATTCCTTTATCCTGCTCATCGTTATCTCACCATTCCTTTATCCTGCTCATCGTTATCTCACCATTCCTTTATCCTGCTCATCGTTATCTCATCATTCCTTTATCCTGCTCATCGCTTATCTCATCATTCCTTTATCCTGCTCATCGTTATCTCATCATTCCTTTATCCTGCTCATCGTTATCTCATCATTCCTTTATCCTGCTCATCGTTTCATAGGTTTGAATTATCTCATCATTCCTTTATCCTGCTCATCGTTATCTCATCATTCCTTTATCCTGCTCATCGTTTCATAGGTTTGAATTATCTCACCATTCCTTTATCCTGCTCATCGTTATCTCATCATTCCTTTATCCTGCCCATCGTTATCTCATCATTCCTTTATCCTGCTCATCGTTTCATAGGTTTGAATTATCTCACCATTCCTTTTCCTGCTCATCGTTATCTCACCATTCCTTTATCCTGCTCATCGTTTCATAGGTTTGAATTATCTCACCATTCCTTTATCCTGCTCATCGTTATCTCATCATTCCTTTATCATGCTCATCGTTATCTCATCACTTTATCATGCTCATTATCTCATCATTCCTTTTTCCTGCTCATCGTTATCTCATCATTCCTTTATCCTGCTCATCGTTATCTCATCATTCCTTTATCCTGCTCATCGTTATCTCATCATTCCTTTATCCTGCTGCGTTTCATTTGAATTATCTCATCATTCCTTTATCCTGCTCATCGTTATCTCACCATTCCTTTATACTGCTCATCTTTATCTCATCATTCCTTTATCCTGCTCATCGTTATCTCATCATTCCTTTATCCTGTTCATCGTTATCTCACCATTCCTTTATCCTGCTCATCGTTATCTCATCAATCCTTTATCCTGCTCATCGTTTCATAGGTTTGAATTATCTCATCATTCCTTTATCCTGCTCATCGTTATCTCACCATTCCTTTATCCTGCTCATCGTTATCTCACCATCCCTTTATCCTGCTCATCTTTATCTCATCATTCCTTTATCCTGCTCATCGTTATCTCATCATTCCTTTATCCTGCTCATCGTTATCTCATCATTCCTTTATCCTGCTCATCGTTATCTCATCATTCCTTTATCCTGCTCATCGTTATCTCATCATTCCTTTATCCTGCTCATCGTTATCTCATCATTCCTTTATCCTGCTCATCGTTATCTCACCATTCCTTTATCCTGCTCATCGTTATCTCATCATTCCTTTATCCTGCTCCTCGTTATCTCATCATTCCTTTATCCTGCTCATCGTTATCTCATCATTCCTTTATCCTGCTCATCGTTATCTCATCATTCCTTTATCCTGCTCATCGTTTCATAGGTTTGAATTATCTCATCATTCCTTTATACTGCTCATCGTTATCTCATCATTCCTTTATCCTGCTCATCGTTTCATAGGTTTGAATTATCTCATCATTCCATTATCCTGCTCATCGTTATCTCACCATTCCTTTATCCTGCTCATCTTTATCTCATCAATCCTTTATCTTGCTCATCGTTTCATAGGTTTGAATTATCTCATCATTCCTTTATCCTGCTCATCGTTATCTCACCATTCCTTTATCCTGCTCATCGTTTCATAGGTTTGAATTATCTCACCATTCCTTTATCCTGCTCATCGTTATCTCATCATTCCTTTATCCTGCTCATCGTTTCGTAGGTTTGAATTATCTCACCATTCCTTTATCCTGCTCATCGTTATCTCATCATTCCTTTATCCTGCTCATCGTTTCATAGGTTTGAATTATCTCACCATTCCTTTATCCTGCTCATCGTTATCTCATCATTCCTTTATCCTGCTCATCGTTATCTCATCATTCCTTTATCCTGCTCATCGTTTCATAGGTTTGAATTATCTCACCATTCCTTTTCCTGCTCATCGTTATCTCACCATTCCTTTATCCTGCTCATCGTTTCATAGGTTTGAATTATCTCACCATTCCTTTATCCTGCTCATCGTTATCTCATCATTCCTTTATCCTGCTCATCGCTTCGTAGGTTTGAATTATCTCACCATTCCTTTATCCTGCTCATCGTTATCTCATCATTCCTTTATCCTGCTCATCGTTTCATAGGTTTGAATTATCTCACCATTCCTTTATCCTGCTCATCGTTATCTCATCATTCCTTTATCCTGCGTTATCTCATCATTCCTTTATCCTGCTCATCGGTTTTGAATTATCTCACCATTCCTTTATCCTGCTCATCGTTATCTCATCATTCCTTTATCCTGCTCATCGTTTCATAGGTTTGAATTATCTCACCATTCCTTTATCCTGCTCATCGTTATCTCACCATTCCTTTATCCTGCTCATCGTTATCTCACCATTCCTTTATCCTGCTCATCGCTTATCTCATCATTCCTTTATCCTGCTCATCGTTATCTCATCATTCCTTTATCCTGCTCATCGTTATCTCATCATTCCTTTATCCTGCTCATCGTTATCTCATCATTCCTTTATCCTGCTCATCGTTTCATAGGTTTGAATTATCTCATCATTCCTTTATCCTGCTCATCGTTATCTCACCATTCCTTTATCCTGCTCATCGTTATCTCATCATTCCTTTATCCTGCTCATCGTTATCTCACCATTCCTTTATCCTGCTCATCGTTATCTCATCATTCCTTTATCCTGCTCACCGTTTCGTAGGTTTGAATTATCTCACCATTCCTTTATGTCTCGTAGGCTGACTTCTCTGATCTGTAATGGAAAGGTGAACATGTCCACCTGAGATTCTCCTCCATCGTTTGTTTTAAATTCAGTCATTTAATTGTGGCCTAAATAACGTCAATAACCAGGGTAATACTGGCACAGTATAGGTTGTGTGTTATTCAAATCTGTTTTTTAGAACATGTTTTAAATATGAATGATTGATTATTTATGTTTGTGTTATATATTGTAACTCGTCATTTCGTCTTGTTTCTCCAGGGATCTGAACGCTAATAATCTGACTAAAATCACCAAGGCCGACTTCGCTGGACTGAGGAATCTGCGTGTGCTGTAAGTAGTCGGCTATAGTTATTACCACGGGAACCTATAGTTATTACAACGGGAACCTATAGTTATTACAACGGGAACCTATAGTTATTACAACGGGAACCTATAGTTATTACCACGGGAACCTATAGTTATAGTTGTTACAACGGGAACCTATAGTTATTACAACGGGAACCTATAGTTATTACAATGGGAACCTATAGTTATTACACGGGAACCTATAGTTATTACCACGGAACCTATAGTTATTACCACAGGAACCTATAGTTATTACAACGGGAACCTATAGTTATCACCACGGAACCTTTAGTTATTACAACGGAACCTATAGTTATTACAAGGGGAACCTATAGTTATTACCACGGAACCTATAGTTATTACCACTGGAACCTATAGTTATTACAACGGGAACCTATAGTTATAACCACGGAACCTATAGTTATTACCACGGAACCTATAGTTATTACAACGGAACCTATAGTTATTACAACGGGAACCTATAGTTATTACAAGGGGAACCTTTAGTTATTACAACGGAACCTATAGTTATTACCACGGAACCTATAGTTATAGTTATTACCACGGAACCTATAGTTATTACAAGGGGAACCTATAGTTATTACAAGGGGAACCTATAGTTATTACAACGGGGAACCTATAGTTATTACAACGGGAACCTATAGTTATTACAACGGGAACCTATAGTTATTACAACGGAACCTATAGTTATTACAACGGGAACCTATAGTTATAGTTATTACCACGGAACCTATAGTTATTACAACGGGAACCTATAGTTATTACAACGGGAACCTATAGTTATAGTTATTACCACGGGAACCTTTAGTTATTACAACGGGGAACCTATAGTTATTACAACGGGAACCTATAGTTATTACAACGGGAACCTATAGTTATTACAACGGGAACCTATAGTTATTACAACGGGAACCTATAGTTATTACAACGGGAACCTATAGTTATTACAACTGGAACCTATAGTTATTACAACGGGAACCTATAGTTATTACCACGGGAACCTATAGTTATTACCACGGGAACCTATAGTTATAGTTATTACCACGGAACCTATAGTTATTACAACGGGAACCTATAGTTATTACAAACGGAACCTATAGTTATTACCACGGGAACCTATAGTTATTACCATATAACCTATAGTTATTACCACGGGAACCTATAGTTATTACCACGGGAACCTATAGTTATTACCACAGGAACCTATAGTTATAGTTAGTACTGGGGTCAAAGAAACTAAAACAGACCTTTTATACAACCTGCCGTTTTCAGTAGCCTATAAATGGACCTGGAGATAAACAAGGCTGTCAATTACTGTTAAAAGAGTTGTTGATATATACATTATAGCCTATCAACGAGTTATCACAGTCTCAGTGACAAATTAGACCTTTTTACACATTTATAAATTGCTCCAAACCTCAAATTTCGAAATAATAATGAATGAATGCCTGTCAATGAGATTGAACTCATGACCCTCAGAGCAGGAGCTGGCCATCTGCCACCCAGTCCACAACCAGAGTCAGATCTGGAGTCAGATCTGGAGTCAGACCTGGAGACAGACCTGGAGACAGACCTGGAGACAGACCTGGAGACAGACCCAAACCTGGAGTCAGACACAGACCTGGAGTCAGACCTGGAGTCAGACCTGGAGACAGACCTGGAGACAGACCTGGAGACGGACCCAGACCTGGAGACAGACCTGGAGACAGACCTGGAGACAGACCTGAGTCAGACCCAGACCTGGAGACAGACCTGAGACAGACCTGGAGACAGACCCAGATCTGGAGTCAGACCTGGAGACAGACCTGGAGTCAGACCCAGACCTGGAGACAGACCTGGAGACAGACCTGGAGACAGACCCAGATCTGGAGTCAGACCTGGAGTCAGACACAGACCTGGAGTCAGACCTGGAGTCAGACACAGACCTGGAGTCAGACCTGGAGTCAGACCTGGAGTCAGACCTGGAGTCAGACACAGACCTGGAGTCAGACCTGGAGTCAGACCTGGAGTCAGACCTGGAGTCAGACCTGGAGACAGACCTGGAGTCAGACCTGGAGTCAGACACAGACCTGGAGTCAGACCTGGAGTCAGACCTGGAGTCAGACCTGGAGTCAGACACAGACCTGGAGTCAGACACAGACCTGGAGTCAGACCTGGAGTCAGACACAGACCTGGAGTCAGACCTGGAGTCAGACCTGGAGACAGACCTGGAGTCAGACCTGGAGTCAGACCTGGAGACAGACCTGGAGTCAGACACAGACCTGGAGTCAGACCTGGAGACAGACCTGGAGACAGACACAGACCTGAAGACAGACCTGGAGTCAGACCCAGACCTGGAGACAGACCTGGAGACAGACCTGGAGACAGACCTGGAGACAGACCTGGAGACAGACCCAGACCTGGAGACAGACCCAGACCTGGGAGTCAGACCTGGAGACAGACCTGGAGACAGACCTGGAGTCAGACCTGGAGACAGACCTGGAGACAGACCTGGAGACAGACCCAGACCTGGAGACAGACCCAGACCTGGAGTCAGACCTGGAGTCAGACCTGAGTCAGACCTGGAGACAGACCTGGAGACAGACCTGGGAGACAGACCCAGACCTGGAGTCAGACCTGGAGTCAGACACAGACCTGGAGTCAGACACAGACTTGGAGTCAGACCTGGAGTCAGATCTGGAGTCAGACACAGACCTGGAGTCAGACCTGGAGTCAGATCTGGAGTCAGACACAGACCTGGAGTCAGACCTGGAGTCAGACACAGACCTGGAGTCAGACACAGACCTGGAGTCAGACCTGGAGTCAGATCTGGAGTCAGAAAGTATGTGGATATATTGAAGCATCATCTCAAGACATCAGTTTAAGCTTAAGTTAAGTTAAAGCTTGGTCACAAATGGGTCTTCCAAATGGACAATCACCCCAAGCATACTTCCAAAGTTGTGGCAAAATGCCTTAAGGACAACAAATTCAAGGTATTGGAGTGGCCATCACAAAGCCCTGACCTCAATCCTATAGAACATTTAGGCAGAACTGAAAAGTGTGTGTGAGCAAGGAGACCTACAAACCTGACTCAGTTACACCAGCTCTGTCAGGAGGAATGGGCCAAAACTCACCCAACTTATTGTGGGAAGCTCGTGGAAGGCTACCCGAAGCGTTTGACCCAAGTTAAACCATTTAAAGTCTGTCTGTCTGTCTGTCTGTCTGCTGTCTGTCCCTCTGTCTGTCTGTCTGTCTGTGCTGTCTGTCTGTCTGTCTGTCTGTCATGTAGCCTAATGAAGGCTGCTGTCTGTCCCTCCTCTGAAGGCTGTCTGTCTGTCTGTCTGTCTGTCTGTCTGTCTGTCTGTCTGTCTGTCTGTCTGTCTGTCTGTCTGTCATGTAGCTAATGAAGGCTGCTGTCTGTCCTCTGTGTCTGTCTGTCTGTCTGTCTGTCTGTCTGTCTGTCTGTCTGTCTGTCATGTAGCCTAATGAAGGCTGCTGTCTGTCCCTCTCTGTGTGTGCGTGTGTGTCTGTGTGTGTGTGTGTGTGTGTCTGTCTGTCTGTCAGACCGTGTCTCCATGGTGTGTGTGTGTGTGTGTGTGTGTGTGTGTGTGTGTGTGTGTGTGTGTGTGTGTGCGTGTGCTGTGTGCAGGCAGCAGCAGCTGTTATAGTAGTGAATCTGTATCTGTGTCTGTTGCTGCCTCTCCTCAGTGTTAATCTACATGGGAAGTGTCAGGCGGGGAGTTATTTTAACCAGCCGGCCCCAGGGACATGTGTTACCCTCATTAAAACCACACAGGAAGTGATCGAGAGCGAAAGACGGAACGAGAGAGAGCACTCGGTACATGTAAACCGCGGAGGGAGGAATGCAGTTCAGAGAAGGAGAGAAGGAAAGAGAGGGAGAGTCTTGTAGAAACAGGTTTCCTACCTTGTATGTTTTCAGGTTTTAGGATTTCTCCTTTTGCTGTTTGGTGTGGGGGGAGGGATATCTGTCTGTCTGTGTGTGTGTGTGTGTGTGTGTGTGTGTGTGTGTGTGTGTGTGTGTGTGTGTGTGTGTGTGTGTGTGTGTGTGTGTGTGTGTGTGTGTGTGTGTGTGTGTGTGTGTGTGTGTGGTGTGTGTGTTGGGTGTTGACTGTTTAAAGTGAATGGCAGTGTGGGGTAGGAATTTCTCACATACCTCTAAGAGATTATGTCCTTAAAATATAGTGTGTGTGTGTGTGTGTGTGTGTGTGTGTGTGTGGTGTTGCTTGACTGTTTAAAGTGAATGGCAGTGTGGGGTAGGAATTTCTCACATACCTCTAAGAGATTATGTCCTTAAAATATAGTGTGTGTGTGTGTGTGTGTGTGTGTGTGTGTGTGTGTGTGTGTGTGTGTGTGTGTGTGTGTGTGTGTGTGTGTGTGTGTGTGTGTGTGTGTGTGTGTGTGTGTGTGTGTGTGTGTGTGTGTGTGTGTGTGTGTGTGTGTGTGTGTGTCGTCCTATCAACACACTGAAGTAACCTCTTGTCAATTCTATCCTATTTCAATTTCAGAAGCTTTGTTGTCATGGGAAACATATGTTACCATTCCTTTCAATTCCATTCAATTCATTTCCATTCAATTCATTTCCATTCAATTCAATTCATTTACATTCAATTTAATTCAACTCTATTCACTTCAATTTAATGGCCTTTATTGGGAACCAGGACCTCTGCAACACGTGCTCCCAACCTGGACTCAATTAAAAAATGAACCAGGGACCCTGTAACTCACATGGCCTCCCAACCTGGACTCGAACCAGGGACCCTCTGTAACACATCGCCTCCCAACCTGGACTCGAACCAGGGACCCTCTGTAACACATCGCCTCCCAACCTGGACTCGAACCAGGGACCCTCTGCAACACATGGCCTCCCAACCTGGACTCAACCAGGGACCCTCTGCAACACATGGCCTCCCAACCTGGACTCGAACCAGGGACCCTCTGTAACACATCGCCTCCCAACCTGGACTCGAACCAGGGACCCTCTGCAACACATGGCCTCCCAACCTGGACATCGAACCAGGGACCCTCTGCAACACATGGCCTCCCAACCTGGACATCGAACCAGGGACCCTCTGCAACACATGGCCTCCCAACCTGGACTCAACCAGGGACCCTCTGCAACACGTGGCTCCCAACCTGGACATCAACCAGGGACCCTCTGCAACACATGGCCTCCCAACCTGGACTCGAACCAGGGACCCTCTGCAACACATGGCCTCCCAACCTGGACTCGAACCAGGGACCCTCTGTAACACATCGCCTCCCAGCCTGGACTCGAACCAGGGACCCTCTGCAACACATGGCCTCCCAACCTGGACATCGAACCAGGGACCCTCTGCAACACGGCCTCCAGCCTGGACTCGAGACCAGGGACCCTCTGTAACACATGGCCTCCCAACCTGGACTCGAACCAGGGACCCTCTGTAACACATGGCCTCCCAACCTGGACTCGAACCAGGGACCCTCTGCAACACATGGCCTCCCAACCTGGACTCGAACCAGGACCCTCTGCAACACATGGCCTCCCAACCTGGACATCAACCAGGGACCCTCTGCAACACATGGCCTCCCAACCTGGACTCGAACCCAGGGACCCTCTGTAACACATGGCCTCCCAACCTGGACTCGAACCAGGGACCCTCTGTAACACATCGCTCCCAACCTGGACTCGAACCAGGGACCCTCTGCAACACATCTCCTCCCCACCTGGACTCGAACCAGGGACCCTCTGTAACACATGGCCTCCCAACCTGGACTCGAACCCAGGACCCTCTGTAACACATGGCCTCCCAACCTGGACTCGAACCAGGGACCCTCTGTAACACATCACCTCCCAACCTGGACTCGAACCAGGGACCCTCTGCTGCCTCCCAACCTGGACTCGAATCAGGGACCCTCTGTAACACATGGCCTCCCAACCTGGACTCGAACCAGGGACCCTCTGCAACACATGGCCTCCCAACCTGGACTCGAACCCAGGACCCTCTGCAACACATGGCCTCCCAACCTGGACTCGAACCAGGGACCCTCTGTAACACATGGCCTCCCAACCTGGACTCGAACCAGGGACCCTCTGCAACACATGGCCTCCCAACCTGGACTCGAACCAGGGACCCTCTGTAACACATCGCCTCCCAACCTGGACTCGAACCAGGGACCCTCTGTAACACATGGCCTCCCAACCTGGACTCGAACCAGGGACCTCTGTAACACATGGCCTCCCAACCTGGACTCGAACCAGGGACCCTCTGTAACACATCGCCTCCCAACCTGGGACGTTGAACCAGGGACCCTCTGTAACACATGGC
This sequence comes from Oncorhynchus keta, assembly GCF_023373465.1. Lineage (NCBI taxonomy): Eukaryota > Metazoa > Chordata > Actinopteri > Salmoniformes > Salmonidae > Oncorhynchus > Oncorhynchus keta. Next base: position 2,347 of record NW_026285483.1, on the reverse strand, counting down.
CTCCCAACCTGGACTCGTTAACCAGGGACCCTCTGTAACACGTGGCCTCCCAACCTGGACTCACCAGGGACCCTCTGTAACACATCGCCTCCCAACCTGGACTCGAACCAGGGACCCTCTGTCACACGTGGCCTCCCAACCTGGACTCGAACCAGGGACCCTCTGTAACACTGGCCTCCCAACCTGGACTCGTTAACCAGGGACCCTCTGCAACACGTGGCCTCCCAACCTGGACTCGAACCAGGGACCCTCTGTTAACACACGCCTCCCAACCTGGACATCGTTAACCAGGGACCACTCTGTAACAAGGAAGCCTGTCCCAATTTGGACTCGTTAACCAGGGACCCTGATGTAACACGATTTGGCGTCCCAACCTGGACTGATGACCGATTTGACCCTCTGTAACACATCACCGATTTGAAGCGTTGTTAACAAGGAAGTGATGTCACCGATTTGAAGCGTTGTTAACAAGGAAGTGATGTCACCATTTGATTTGAAGTGTTGTTAACAAGGAAGTGATGTCACCGATTTGAAGCGTTTTTAACAAGGAAGTGATGTCACGATTTGAAGCGTTGTTAACAAGGAAGTGATGTCACCCGATTTGAAGCGTTTTTAACAAGGAAGTGATGTCACCGATTTGAAGCGTTGTTAACAAGGCAGTGATGTCACCGATTTGAGCGTTGTTAACAAGGGAAACGCACCCGGGATTTGATTTGAAGCGTTGTTAACAAGGAAGTGACGTCACCGATTTGATTTAGCGTTGAGCAACAAGGAAGTGACGTCACCGATTTGATTTGGCGTTGTTAACAAGGAAGTGACGTCACCGATTTGAAGCGTTGTTAACAAGGAAGTGATGTCACCGATTTGATTTGAAGCGTTGTTAACAAGGAAGTGAGCGTCACCGATTTGAAGCGTTGTTAACAAGGAAGTGATGTCACCGATTTGATTTGAAGCGTTGTTAACAAGGAAGTGATGTCACGATTTGATTTGAAGCGTTGTTAACAAGGGAAGTGACGTCACCGATTTGAAGCGTTGTTAACAAGGAAGTGATGTCACCGATTTGATTTGAAGCGTTGTTAACAAAGTGATGTCACCGATTTGAAGCGTTGTTAACAAAGGATGTCACCCGATTTGCGTTGTTAACAAGGAAGTGATGTTGATTTGAGCGTTGTTTAACAAGGAAGTGACGCACCCGATTTGAAGGTTGTTAACAAGTGATGTCACCGATTTGATTTGAAGCGTTGTTAACAAGGAAGTGATGTCACCATTTGAAGCATTTTTAACAAAGGAAGTGATGTCACCGATTTGATTTGAGCGTTGTTAACAAGGAAGTGATGTCACCGATTTGAAGCATCGTTAACAAGGAAGTGATGTCACCGATTTGATTTGAAGCGTTGTTAACAAGGAAGTGATGTCACCGATTTGAAGCGTTGTTAACAAGGAAGTGATGTCACCGATTTGATTTGAAGCGTTGTTAACAAGGAAGTGACGTCACGATTTGATTTGAAGCGTTGTTAACAAGGAAGTGATGTCACCGATTTGATTTGAAGCGTAGTTAACGGCGCACCAACGCTAACTAGCTAGCCATTTGACAACGGTTACATAATGGTGTTTGTTCTTCACTGGTTTCACCTTTTTCTCGTGGCAACAGGTCACAAACGTCTTGCTGCTGTGATGGCACACTGTGGTACTTCACCCAGTAGATATGGGGAGTTTATCAAAACTGGTTTTGTTTTGAGGAAATATGTCTCTCTAATATGGTCACACATTGGGCAGGAGGTTAGGAAGTGCAGCTCAGTTTCCACCTCATTTTGTGGGCAGTGAGCACATAGCCTGTCTTCTCTTGAGAGCCATGTCTGCCTACGGCGGCCTTTCTCAATAAGCAAGGCTATGCTCACTGAGTCTGTACATAGTCAAAGCTTGTGGGTCAGTCACAGTGGTCAGCTATTCTGCCACTGTGTACTCTCTAGTTTGCTCTGTTTTTGTTAATTCTTTCCAATGTAAGTAAAGTAATTATCTTTTTGTTTTCTCATGATTTGGTCTAATTGTGTTGCTCTCTCTCCTCTTCCCTCCCACATATCTTCCGTCTCTCCCTCCCCCTCTACCCCGTCTTTCTCTCCCCTCCCCCTCCTCTCCCCGTCTCTCCCCCTCCCCGTCCCTCCCCCTCCTCTCCCCCGTCTCTCTCCCCTCCCGTCTCCCCTCCTCTCCTCCTCTCCTGTCTCCCTCCCCACAGTCAGTTGATGGAGAATAAGATCAGTCTTATAGAGAGGGAGCCTTCCAGGACCTGAAGGAGCTCGAGAGACTGTAGGGTCAAACTTGCGGTTTTACCCTCCGTGCCTTCTGTACA
>NW_026285482.1:0-4741 GCF_023373465.1 Oncorhynchus keta | reverse complement strand
GTCTAGAGTTGAGTCAGTGTTAATGGAAGCTGAAGGGAGTGTACAGAGGTCAGAGCTGACCAAACAAATGTAGTTATTTGAAGGTGACATACCCAAAGTGAGTTGACCTTTGCATGTTAGCCCCCATTGACCAATTCTGGATAGTAGCGGGGTGAACAGACAGTGGCTCGGGTGGTTGTTGTCCTTAAACTTTTTGGCCTTTCTTTGACATTGGGTACTGTAGGTGTCCTGGAGGGTAGGGAGTTTGACCCCGGTGATGCGTTGTGCAGACCGCACCACCCTCTGGGGATCCTTGCAGTTGAGGGCAGTGCAGTTGCCGTACCAGGCCTGACAGGATGCTCTCAATTGTGTAAAAGTTTGTGAGGGTTTTTGTTGACAAGCCAGATTTCTTCTGCCACCTGAGGTTGAAGAGAGCGCTCTTGCGCCTTCTTCACCACACTGTCTGTGTGGGTGGACCAATTCAGTTTGTATGTGATGTGTATGCCGAGGAACTTTCCACCTTCTCCACTACTGTCGCTTCGATGTGGATAGGGGGTGCTCCTTCTGCCGTTTCCTGAAGTCCACAATCATCTCCTTTGTTTAGTTGACGTTGAGTGAGAAGTTGTTTTCCTGACACCACACTCCGAGTGCCCTCACATCCTCCCTGTAGGCTGTCTCGGCGTTGTTGGTAATCAAGCCCACTACTGTTGTGTCATCTGCAAACTTGATGATTGAGTTGGAGGCGTGCATGGCCACGCAGTCATGGGTGTTCAGGGAGTACAGGAGGGGGCTGAGCACACACCCTTGTGGGGCCCCAGGTTTGAGGATCAGCGAAGTGGAGATGTTGTTTCCTACCTTCACCACCTGGGGAAAGCCCGTCAGAAAGTTCAGGACCCAGTTGCACTGGTTGGGGTTGAGACCTAGGGCATCAAGCTTAATGATGAGCTTGGAGGGTGCTCTGGTGTTGAATGCTGAGCTGTAATCTATGAACAGCATTCTTACATAAGTATTCCTCTTGTCCAGATGGGATAGGGCAGTGTGAAGTTTGATGGCGATTGCATCGTCTGTGGACCTGTTGGGGCTGTATGCAAACTGAAGTGAGTCTAGTGTGGCAAGTAAGGTGGAGGTGATATGATCCTTGACTAGTCTCTCAAAGCACTTCATGATGACAGAAGCGAGTGCTATGGGGCGATAGTCATTTAGGTCAGTTAGCTTTGCCTTTTTGTACAGGTACAATGGTGGCCAACTCGAATCATGTGAGAACAGCAGACTGGGATAGGGAGCATTTAAACATGTCTGTAAACACACCAGCCAGCTGGTCTGCTCATGCTCTGTAGATGCGGCTAGGGATGCCGTCTGGGCCAGCAGCCTTGCGAGAGTTAACATGTTTACATGTCTTTCTCACGTCAGCCACAGAGAAGGAAAGGGGGTGCCCACAGTCGTTGGTAGCAGGCCGCGTCGGTGGCACTGTATTGTCCTCAAAGCTGGCAAGGTGTTTGGCTTATCTGAAAGCAAGACGTCGGTGTCCGTGACGTGGCTGGTTTTCTTTTTGTAGTCCGTAATTGCCTGTAAATCCTGCCATATACGTCTCATGTCTGAGCCGTTGAATTGCGACTCCACTTTGTCCCTATACCGTCATTTCGCTTGTTTGATTGTCTTGCGGAGGGAATAACTACACTGTTTGTATTCGGCCACATTCCCTGTCATCTTCCATGCTTAAATGCGGTGGTTCGCGCATTCCGTTTTGTGCGAATGACACCATCTTTCCACGTTTTCTGCTTAGGGTAGGTTTTAAAAGTCACAGTGGGTACAACACCTCCAATGCACTTCCTTGTAAACTCACTCACAGAGTCCGTGTATCAATCAATGTTATTCTCTGAGGCCACCCTGGAACAATTCCCAGTTCGCATGATTTGAACCATAACCAGCCTTTCAAATCACTTCATGGCTACCGACTTGAGTGCTACAGGGCGGTAATCATTTAAATCAAATCAAATCAAATTTTATTTATCAAATGCCATGGTTAGCAGATGTTAATGCGAGTGTAGCGAAATGCTTGTACTTCTAGTTCCGACAATGCAGTAATAACCAACAAGTAATCTAACTAACAATTCCAAACTACTGCCTTATACACACAAGTGTAGGGGGATAAAAATATGTACATAAAGATATATGAATGAGTGATGGTACAGAGCGGCATAGGCAAGATACAGTAGATGGTATCGAGTACAGTATATATATGAGGTATATTGAGGTAGTTTGCCCCCGGTGATGCGTTGTGCAGACCTCACTACCCTCTGGAGAGCCTTACGGTTGTGGGCGGAGCAGTTGCCGTACCAGGCGGTGATACAGCCCGCCAGGATGCTCTCGATTGTGCATCTGTAGAAGTTTGTGAGTGCTTTTGGTGAAAAGCCAAATTTCTTCAGCCTCCTGAGGTTGAAGAGGCGCTGCTGCGCCTTCTTCACGATGCTGTCTGTGTGGGTGGACCAATTCAGTTTGTCTGTGATGTGTATGCCGAGGAACTTAAAACTTGCTACCCTCTCCACTACTGTTCCATTGATGTGGATAGGGGGTGTTCCCTCTGCTGTTTCCTGAAGTCCACAATCATCTCCTTAGTTTTGTTGACGTTGAGTGTGAGGTTATTTTCCTGACACCACACTCCGAGGGCCCTCACCTCCTCCCTGTAGGCCGCCTCATCGTTGTTGGTAATCAAGCCTGCCACTGTTGTGTCGTCCGCAAACTTGATGATTGAGTTGGAGCGTGCGTGGCCACGCAGTCGTGGGTGAACAGGGAGTACAGGAGAGGGCTCAGAGCACACCCTTGTGGGGCCCCAGTGTTGAGGATCAGCGGGGTGGAGATGTTGTTGCCTACCCTCACCACCTGGGGGCGGCCCATCGGGAAGTCCAGTACCCAGTTGCACAGGGCGGGGTCGGGACCCAAGTGTTTTCTTTTTGTAATCCGTGATTGACTGTAGACCCTGCCGTTGAATTGAGATTCTACTTTGTCTCTATACTGACGCTTAGCTTGTTTAGGCAGGTTACCTTCGCTTCCTTGGGCACAGGGACTATGGTGGTCTGGTTGAAACATGTACGTACTTTCACTGTGGGGACGACATTGTTGATGCACTTATTGATGAAGCTGGTGACTGAAGTGGTATACTCCTCAATGCCATTTGATGAATCCCGGGAACATATTCCAGTCTGCGCTTGCAAAACAGTCCGGTACCGTAGCATCTGCTTCACCTGACCACTTCCGTATTGAGCGAGTCACTGGTACTTCCTGCTTTAGTTTTTTCCTGTAAGCAGGAACCGGTAGGATAGAATGATCAGATTTGCCAAATGGAGGGCGGTGGAGAGCTTTGTATGCATCTCTGTTTGTGGAGTAAAAGTGGTCTGGAGTTTTTTTTCTTGCACATGTGACATGCTGGTGGAAATGAGGTAAAAAACGATTTAAATATGCCTGCATTAAAGTCCCCGGACACTGGGAGCACCGCTTCTGGATGAGCATTTTCTTGTTTGCTTATGTCCTTATAGAGTTGGTTGTGTGCAGTGTAAGGGAAGAGGAAGAGTTATCCGTATGGCCAACAAGAGTACTCGCTCCTACCGGTGAGCCTGGTCTTTTAGGGGACAGGTGGATACGAAATGGGCAGTAGTACTACAATACAGGCAACACTTAGTGTGAATCCTATGTAGCCATTCGGCTGGAGACAGCCTAGCTCTGCCTAGTTGCATCGGCAGCCTTCGGAGACTTTCTGAGGAACTCGGGTAGCCTCGGGTTCTCTCGACAACGAAGCCATCGGGGACATCCCGGAGGCGAGGTTGGAATCCTTGGGCAGACGAGAGAAATCAAATCTCTTCTCCTTCCTTCGTTTCCGTAGTTGCCCATCAATCCGAATTGTCAAGGCAGTGAGCGAGTCGAGATCCATCGGTAGTTCCTAGGGCTGGAAGCTCTTCCTTTACTTCCTCCAATACTCTGTGCAGGAACATGCTGAACAGCGCTTCTGGGTTCCAGGCACTCTCAGCTGCCAACGTGCAGAAATCCACTGCATAGTCTGCCACACTGCTGGAGTCTTGTCGAAGCTGGAGTAACTTCTGGGCAGCCTCTCTCCCGGACAATGGAGCATCGAAAACTTTCTTTACACCACAAACTCCTCCAGACTGAAGCATACAGCCGACTGATGTTCCCATACTTCCGTAGCCCAGACGAGAGCACTCCTGGACATCAGCGTGATGAGGTACGCTATCTTAGAGAGGAAGGAGGGCTGCAGCTCGATGACCGAGAAACGCCCGACTGGTGCCCGACTCTCCATCGAAGCGGCGCCACCGGGGTTACTGATGGGTTGGGATCTTACAGTCGTGGTAGGCTGCCTAACAGGCAACCTGCGGAATTGCTCCAGCAATGTGTTGAATGCTCGGTCATAGCGTTCGGCCAAGGTCTATAACCCTTCCATAAGACAATGAAGCAACTCCTCGTGCCTTCTGATGGTGGCTCCTTGGGAGGAGATGGCGTTGCAGAGCTGGTCCAGGTCTGCTGGGTCAGTCATGGCCAATTCGTACTATCACGTTTTAGGGAAGACCCAGATGCAGACAGTGTTTAAGTAACAAAAGTTTATTACTAGAACAGGGGCAGGTAAAACGTGTCATGTCAAGGGCAGGCAGAGGTCAGTAAATCCATATCAGAGTCCAAAGGTACCGAACGGCAGGCAGGCTCAGGGTCAGGGCAGGCAAAATGGTCAAAACTGAAAAACTAGAAAACAGGAAGC